>NW_008589545.1:0-7522 GCF_000691845.1 Merops nubicus
CAGGATCCTCCCCGGGCTGTGCCTCACCCGCCGGCCGAAGTGTCCCGATGAGAACAGCCCCTCTCCGGGAGGGCTTGCGATGACCTTGGGCAGGGGCTTCTGCCCAGCTGATCAGCCCCAGCAGTGCCCGCAGAGCCTCACTCCTTCAGGAATCCAATAACCCTGGAAGGGCTGAGGCTGGAGGGCACCCTGGAGATCATCTCAACCCCCTGCCATGGGCAGGGACACCTCGCAGCCAGAGCAGGTTGCTCAAGGGTCTTGCCAAAACCTTGCCTGCAGCGTGTGGGACCGATGCTGGCCGACACCTCCGACCCACACAGGAGCCCCACAACAAGACTGAACTGGCACATCCATGAGGAATTCAAAAGCAGAGGGTCAGAGGGTGTCCTGGCTGTGCCTGCCCACACCCGGCCACATGCCCCTGTGCATCACTCACTGGGATGTGATCCCTCTGGAGCTCCTTTGTGTCTTTTGGGATTTTTCTGTGCTGGAGGGGACAGCAGTAGCACGTGTTTGGGCCAGGCCCATGGCTGCTGCCTCCTCTGACGTCACACCACTGCCACATGGCCCACGGGCCCTTCCAGGCGAGCGGCGCAGGGGGTGGTGCCACCGGCCAGCAGCGAGAGATTGTGCTTCCCCCTGCAATTACACCACAGAAATAGAATGCAAAGATGTGTTTAAAAACCAAAACTGCAGGGAGTCAGCCTCTCTGTGTCCCTGTGTCAGCTCTCGCAGGGCCCGGGGCAGCGTCTCCAAGACAACAGCCACGGGCAGGAGGAGCAGACAGTCCCTGGGCGAGCAGAACCGCAGCAGCCCGAGCCTCCAAGGTCTGCTTGGCTCTAGATAAGCATCCACTTCCCACACTCCACTTATCTCCTTTTCCAAGGCTCCCATCACCCCATCAACGTGGCTGCATGACTGGTTTAACTTTGCCTCCCAGCTAGTTTGCTGGAAAGAGTTGCCTCATGCAAGAGATAAGGGCAGGCTGCCCGGGATCGAGGGGAGAGCCTGTAACGGAAGAAGGAAGGGCTGGAACCTGTGGAGCCTGGTGGTGTTTGCTTCCCACAGACAGGGACTTCACCCCACACGGGAGTGCCCCTGAGCCCAACAGGAGCCGTTTCTCAGGTAGGAGACCATCTTGGCTGACCCCCCATGGCTCTGGCAGAAAGGAGAGGATGGAGACTGCTACCCGGTAGTGGTGTAAAGTTTGCAAAAATTATGCAAAAAAAACAACCAACCAAACAAAACAGGAGTTACAAGAGCTGGGGGGATGAAAGGCAACTGCATGCCCCCAGGAGCTGAGCCTGGCCTTCGGTCTCAGCAGGCAGGAGGATCCCACACCTGCTCCCAGCAGCTTCCCGTCCAGCTGATGCAGGGACCCCGGTGCCGCAGGGGAGGAATTCTGGCACCAATGCAAGCACCACCCAACTTCTGGCTCGGGCAGCATCTGGCCCTGGTCACGATGGGGACGGTGGCGTGGCAGGAGGAGTGGTGCTGGAGACAAGGAGCGTGTGTGGCATGAGGTGGGGAGAGGAAGAAGTGGTGTAAGCAAAAGGAGGAGATGTTATGGTGAGGAGAAGAGACTCCAGGGAGAGATCTCCTCCAGGTAGCAGTGAGCTGGCCAAGCACAGACTTCAATATCTTCTCTGAAGAGAAACATCTCTGACATCTTAATGCCCCCTAATTTCCCCCAAAAGGCTGACTACACCCCAAAAAACTCAGGCCTCACTGGAGCAGCAAGTTTGGGCCTCCAAATACAACAGCTTTTGTTTTCAAGCATCCAGCACTGACACAAAAGATGTCATTGGCCCAGGCAGCCTAATTTTGTAATCTCTTTCTAACAGTATAGAGACTTTCTAGTCCCTAAGGGGAGGCCTGGAGGGGCACCATGGAGCTGGCTGAGGATCCAGCCTTGCAGCAGTGGGAAGAGAACCCAGAACCAGCTTCAAAGCAGCGTGTGGCTTGGGGACAGTGCCTGGAGTTCTCCAGACCAGAACTGAGCTCTGTCCCCACAACAGCAACCCCGTGGGCAGAGCGGGCACGGCGGGGGAAAGAGCCCAGTTTAGCAAATGTAGTGAATGGAAGGAGAGCTGAGCCTCTCAGGGGTGGGGCAGCCCCACAGGGTGGCAGGCACCTTCCCTGCCCACTGGGCACGGGGCTCCTGGGGGGCTCCCTCTCCTCCAGCCCCGCTCCAGCAGCTCAGCAACCCTAATGCCTCTGGAATTTCTCCTATTCTCACTCAAAAGAAGCCTAAAAATGCTTCTTGGAGCCTTAGCTCCAAGAGCAGCAACCTGACACTTTTTCTTTTTTTAGTTAAGCAGGACTGACAGCTGGAAAATACACTGAAGTGGAGCACTAGAGGTATTGATAAGAAGAGTCCTGGAATGAATTCAGCTGGTGCAGAGTGTGGCATGTCCTGCACATTCCCAGGGCAGCAGTGGGAGGGAAGCAAACCCCTCCAGCCCCCGTGGGTGGGACACCCTGAGAGCACCCAGGCCAAAAACCTGTGCCTCAAAGACCAACTAAGCAGTGGGACACAGTCCAAATCATTCACTTAATAGTACTCTGATGCTTTTAACTAGAATAAATCTTTGCTTTTAAATGCAAAAAAAAAAACAAAAAAAACAAACTAAACCCAAACCTTGAGCCCACAATGGTTTTGTGTTTGTCCTGCTGCTCAGCAGCACAGCAGCTGTCCTGAGCTGGGGCAGCAGAAACCCTTCCAGGGACAGAGCAATGTCACTGCTTCTGGGGTTCCCCTTGCAACAAACCCTCCCCAGAAAACTCCCTCCAGGAAAGAGACCTTTCAGTCTTTAACTCCATTCTGACCTTCCCAGCATCCATTTTGACATGGTTGGTCCAAGATGAGCCCTAAATTCATCCTCTGATTTCACATGGGCTGTCATGGAACCCATTAGGGGATGGCTCTGGCTCTGTTCTGGTCAGGCCTGAATTTCTTTTCAGCAGTGCTAAATCTCTCTGATTCCTCTGATTTTCTCTTATGTCCCTTTATTTTATAAGATATATTCTTCCAGTTTATAAAATCATGTCCTCTTTCCCATCACCACAACTCCCTGTTTTTAAAAAAAGAAGTCTGCACCCTTCCCCCCAGCCAGCAATGGAGCAGGAACATGCTCCCCAGAAGACACCATCAAAGCAGAGAAAAATTGTTTCCCAGAAGCACTGGGAGAGTGGAAAAAAATGTTTCAAAAGCCCAAGAACTGAATGTTTCAGACCTGCTCCAGAGCCAGCTCTGTGATTCAAGCTCAGCCTAGAGCTGGTCTAGCACGTGCTTCGCTCTGCCCCATTGCTCAAGAGGCTCGGGGGTGGGGACACTGGTCGGACTGGTCTGCAGGGAAGTGCAAACCCCAGCAGAGTCCAGTCAGCCTCATGCTCCCAGCTATAGAAAGACCTTCACTGACCTTTCTGGAAATAACCACACTGCCGGTGCCCTGGATTGTTTGTTGCACAACCCAGGTAATAGATTCATTTTGTTTGTTTAAGATTAGGCTCTTTCATCCCAGTCTCCAGGCTGTTTAAAGGGGAAACTGTACCTTTTGCTTTGTTTTTTTAACACTTTCTGCATGGGGACTCAGGGGAGCTTGGGGCTCCCTCTCACCATCCCACTCTCTTCCACAGCCCTGTGTTGGACCCACCTGTCCCTGCTGTGGCCGTTGTCCTAAGTGATGCTAAAGCTCGTGGGACTTTAAGAAAATATCCTCAGTATTTGGTCTGCAGACTTGCTGTTTTCACTCATGGAAAGTGAACCAAACCCTTCCCCAAGAGGAAAAGAGACTTACAGTTTTGGGTCAAAACCACGCTGAATGGGTGCCTTCCAGAGAATGTCCTTGACATCTGGTTTCAAACCTGTGTTAATGAACAAGCCAATGCCTCCAAGCAAAGTCAGGGCTCCCAGAAGAATGTCTTAATCATTAACCACAGAACACGGGATTTCCCTGCCGTTTAGAAAGGAGGGGTTAGGTGGAGACAGGGCTCAAGGCCACCAGGGTCCGTGCACAGTCCCAGTCTGCCATGAGCAGGGACCACTCACAGCCCATCAGTGCCCTGCTTCCATCACTTGATGGTGCTTTTGTCCCACCAGCTACTGCTCTGCAGTGAGGACGGGGCTGGACTGGCTGGACTTGTCCCACGAGGACTTTGTTTTGGTTTCTTTACTACCCCAAAAAAAGGTTCTTACTCAGATTCCTTATTCTATCTGATTTTAACCAAAAGCATCCAGAGACTGCTCAGCAACTCTCAAGTTCAGGTGGTTTTCAGATCAGCCCTCACCACAGTTTTATGCACAGGAGAAAGGGCCCAGGTCAGCCCCAAAATGAGAAACAGGACTCACAAAAAACCCTCAGACCAACCCGCATGAAGTTTTTGATCAAAGCATCCCCAGGCTAATTTGTTTCTAACGCTCCTGTATTCACAGGTTCAGATGGCCTTGTGCAAGTGCCAGCTTCTTCATGTTGCTAAATGCAACAGAGATGTGACCTGGGAGGCAGAGCTGGTCAGGCTGAGGACAGGGGAGCTGGTGGGAGCTGGAAGCACGGAGCTGGTGCTGGTGGGTGCTCTGCCAGGGCAGTGCCCGGGGGCTGCCCAGGGCCCGGTGCCAGCCCAGCCACACAGAACGTTTGCTTTCAAATGCTGAAGCCCAAATCTGCCCGAGAAGGGGAGGGAGGGGTTAATCTGTGTGTACACAGGACAGACCAAGGCTCTGCAAACAGACCGTGCCATCAGCTGAGAGTTCCCAGGGCTGCAGCCAGGGAACAAAAGCAAAGCCCACGGGGCTGGGTGGGGATCACAGGGGGGTCACTGGGCCAAAAACCTTCGCTGGCTTTTCTCATCTGTTTGCAGAGCTTGTGCAGTCCCTTCCCTCCCTCCACCTCGGTGCAGAACCCACGGAGCTCTCCTAGGCAGAGAGGGGGCTGGATGCAGCTCACGCTGCTCGGTGCCCGCCCTCCTCACAGAGACCCAGAGGGGGGAAAAGCACAGGGGTACTACTCAAAAGGGTGGGGACCAACGCACTGTCCTCTGCTCTGTATTGGTGAGAGGTGAGGGTCAGGCCAAGAAATGTGTCATTTAGCTTTGGCTTGAGGAGAGAGCCCTGGCACCCTTTCCCCTCCTGAGTGACATCCCCACCTTCAGCGGCGGGGCTGGAAATCCTGCAGAAGGGGCAGCTGCCCTTTCCATGGACAGCCTGCCCCTGCAGCTCAGCCCTTCACTCTTCAGGGGAAAAAACACCAAATTCCCTCCCAGTGACCCGAAAGCAGCCAGGAACTGCAGGCAGAGCCTAAGCCCAGGGGATCCCCTGGGGGAAGGAGCAAAGTCAGGATAGACAAAGCTACGTTTCAATTTCTGGGACAAAAATGTGTCAATAAGCTATTGATCCACTGACCTCCAGCTAAAACACGGGGATAAACCAAGGAGACACACTGAGCTCCACTCGATCCCTCAGGACAGTTCTGCTGAGCACCAGTTACAGCTATTAAATCAGCTTCTTTAAGCATCACCACCCACTGCTGCTTCAGCCGGACGCATCCTCAGCGCCACAGGATCATCCCCAGGCTCTGCTGACTCACTGGAGGTAGGATTTCAAAGCCCACGCTTCCTACATCTCCTGCCCAGTGCCTTGCAACTTTACACAAGGATCTCGAGCCCACCACACCCAACATGTCAACACATTATACTTCTCAGAGGTCGGGGAGCTGGTACTCAGAGAGCACTGAGCTCTGCCAGGCTGCACGGTGATGCAATACTCGCAGTTTTCCCAAATAAAGCCAGTTCGACGTGTGCACGTTGCCAGGTTTCCTCTGTTCTGCCACCAAAGGAATCCATGACGCACAAGCACTGGAGCTAAGGTTACTCCTAAAGCAAAATATTCAGTGAGAACAAAGTAATTGCCTTACCAGATTGGGTCAAATCCGTGCCAAGAGTTCTTGGTGTGTGTGTTGCACAGTTCAGAGACCACAGATGACATCAGAAGCTGAAGGCTTGACAAGAGAAGGGCACGAGGTGCTCAGGGCATGGTGACCCTGCTTGGTGTGCTGAAGGCAGAGGGGTGTGCTGCTCCCTGCAGACCCACCCGGGCAGTGGAGAGGAGACCAACAAAGCTCTGCCCAGAGCCTTCAGCTCACAGTTGAACTCAACTGACAGCTCAAATCTCTCCCACACGAGAAGATAAAAAGGGAACATTATCAGGAAGTCTGAGATCTGAGATCTAAATTTTTTGCAACTCTTCTAGTGGGAGAGTGTATTTGTGTTAGTTCCTCTACAGTCTGTGTTGCCACATCTAGCAGCAAGTGAGAGCCAGCAGCCTAGTCTGGGTGGCTGAAGGCGCCGAGGATGCTGGTGCCCCCTTCCTCAGGGCATTCCTTCCTGGAGGACCTTTGCTCGAGCTCCCCAGCCAGCATCACAGGCTCATTTGAAACCATTCTCTTCTGCTGGGCGGCTGCAAGCCATGCAGCAGCCAGGCAAAGGCAGGAGCAACACCAGCTGGAGACGGGGGAGCCCCTTCCCTGGGAGGTCCATGCTGCCACCTCCCTCTGGTGCTGAGCACCCACCCACGGTGAGGTGGAGGAGCCACGGCACAGCGAGGCCCCGAGGAGGCCCAGGGAGAACCAGCAGCCTGTGCAGCTGGGGCGTTCACACACCTGGTACTGGCAGGGTCTCCAGCTTTGTCTCTCTTTTCTGTCCCTTCCTCTTTTGGGGTTTCTTTCCTTCCCTGGGAAGCGAGAGCACAGATTGTGACACAGACCCTGGGTTCGTATACAAAGCAGTTGGAGCTTGCAGCCAAGGACACTTCTGCTTAGCTGGGACTTAGTGTTTCTTATTTTGTCTTTTTTAGATTAAATTGAACAGCAGAAACTACCATAACCATGAGGTCCACCTGCTCCCTGGGAAACACCATTACCTGTCAGTTACTCAGTACTTTCATAGGTGTACAAATACCTATTCATATAAATATTTTCTAGAAGCCCATATATTTATAAATAAACCTAGAAAAAAATGTATTAAAGAAAACAAAACTAGTTGTGAGAGGTCATAAAGAAAACTAATGAAGACGTTATGAGAAACTTTCATCTTACTTTTCAGGTTGTTCCCATTTTCAAACTGGAATGAAAAGACCTCAAAGTGAATTTCAAAACTCTGAAGTTTGAGTCCTGAGTCTTCACCTAAAGCATAATTCAATGTCAGTGGATGGTTTGATTTATTTTCTTCCTAAGGAGAAATCAGTATTTTTCCAAACAACTCTACCAAGAGATTTAGACATAATAGTTTTTCTTTACAGCTGTAGCCTTCTAATTAGATTTTCATTCTAAGTTGAATTTTTAAGCTCTTCAGACCTGAGACCTTACACACAATCCTCCATAATCTCTTCCTGAGGAAATGATTGTATTATTTAATAGTCTTTGTGTCAGGTAATTACAGCAGGCTTCCTTCCTTCCCTGCCATGTTCTCTGTTCCCAGCTGGAACAGGCTCGTGAGGCCGCAGCCTCTGCTGACTCCTGGTTCACTG
>NW_008589546.1:0-1522 GCF_000691845.1 Merops nubicus
AGCCCCAAAGCACCAGCCTGGATCAAACCTGGACACAGGAGAACCACCTCTGCATGCTGCAAAGGAGAACACATCCAGGAACAAGCTACCAGCAACCAACTCTTACCTCCACAGATATCCCGCGGGCACTGGGCCCCATTGTGACCGTGCCCACCTTCACCAAGAAGTCACAGTACTGGTAGCGCGTGCCCCGGCTCTCTATCTTGTTGCCCTTGGCATTTTGGAAGAAGCCTTTCAGCTTCACCATGAGGGTGTCGAAGTTGGCATCTGCCACGAGGCAGGGGCCGTTCTCGAAGAGGGCGAAGCAGCTGAGGGGGTACTCCGAGTTGTGCATCACGTACATCAGCTTGCCTGTCTGCCCTGCAACAAGAGGGATGGCATCTGGGCTGTAGAACCAACAGTTCTGCACTCCTGTGTGCTCTGAAGAATGAGGTGTTTGGGTTTTTTCCTGTTCTTCTCCTTCTTGCCTGAACTCCACCACTCTACAGGCTTTACGTTATCCAGGCGTTCAGTGAATAGATTTGTGCTCCTGTCTTAAAATTTAAAGGGGGGGTAAAAAGTCTTCTGTCAGCACGAGGCCAGAGGGTCAGCTGGACTTCAGGCTCCTTCTCTGGAGAGATTCCAAACCGGGAGAGATTCCAACCCTGCCTGGACACCCTGCTCTGGGTGACCTGCTGGAGCAGGGGGCTGCATGAAGATCTCCAGAGGTCCCATCCGTCTCCCTCCATTCCGTGGTTCTGTGGACGTGAGATCCTGAGCAGATGGGGGAGATCAACCAAGCTCCTACTCCTGAACACAGGTCTGGGCACCGACTGGCTGGCCCCCTGCCCCAAATACCCTGCGTGAGGGTGGCCACCTCCCTCCCCCCCCCCCTGCCAGTCCCACCAGGACATGCTCTGGAAAACAGGGTGTCCAGAGAGAACACACCTGGCTCGTACCATGCTTTAAAACCTAGAAAACAATCTCATTTACCCATGTAAACCAAAAAAGCCTCTCCACAGCTGTGCTTGTGCAAGTTCCAGATGCAGAAAAAGCACCAAAATCTTCTCTGGTAGCTTCAGAAAGATCCATCTGGACAAACCAGCAGAGCCCTGCAGCTGCACAGGCTCAGTGCTGGGCTCTACACAGCACAGCCACCACGGAGATGGTCACACCAGAGATGGGAAACAATGGGAAAGAAAATCCAGGTGCATAGGAAGGACAAAGAGGCTGGAACAGCCCCTCGGGTGAGGAGGCCTCACCATACCTCTGAGCCACTGCTTTGGGCCAAGCTACCTCAGGAGGGGATTTGGGGTCCCCTCATGCTTCAACCCCCTGCAGCTGCTCCCACTGCCCTGTGAGCTGCTGCCCCTCTCCACCTCCACCAGCGGCTCCTCTCCACCACCTGCCCGCAGGCGATGGGCAGAACTGGGCAGATGCTGACAGAAGACTCGTGCCCACCCCCTCCAGAGCAAAACGAGACCTCTGAAACGGCTCAGACAGGAGCAGTGCTTGGAGAATCATAGAATCGCTTTGGTTGGAA
>NW_008589547.1:0-549 GCF_000691845.1 Merops nubicus
GACAGACAAAAAGGGATGAGTAGAAAATAGCTTTCTGGCTTTCCACATGCATTTCAGGACTACAGATATTACATGCAACTTTTAATGATACATTTGGAGCTGGAAATGGCAAGTAAAAGAAACTAAGTCTCCTCTCCACCAGACATCAGCTGGATTTAAGCAGATCAGTAGACAGGTACCTCATGTCCTCATAAAACGTTTCAACTGAATGAGCTGATAAACGAGTACAGACTGAAGCAGCTCCATTAACCAATGAACTAAAAATCCAGACAGTCTGAAGCCTGGTAGGTTTTGCATTAGTATCAGTGCACAACATCACTATTGCTAGCACCCAGCTTTAAATCAATACAAATGGGACCTGTGCTCCACAGCACACCAAGTATCTCACCTTCTTCATCACTCAGATGGTGGATCTTGCCAGAGAGGCCTCTCAGTTTCCTCGCTCAGAAAGTATTCCCACACCCGCAAGTTTCAGATACATTCTGTAACAAGGTATCAACTCCTTACCCAGCAAACAAAAAAGCTGTAACAGACCTGTTTGTATCCCTG
>NW_008589548.1:0-201 GCF_000691845.1 Merops nubicus
CACCACCCCGGGGCTACCGGGCGTTCAGCGGTGATAGAGCACGAGGGGGCCTGGAGAAAACACATTTTTCCCGTTTTGTCATAGGAATTATTGAGAGGATTGAAGGGGGAATAATCTGTTTTCAACAGTTATCACCTTTCAGGTGCTTTAGCGGGCGACTCTTCCGCGGTGTGCCTGCGGTGCCCGGGCACTGTGCCCCCG
>NW_008589549.1:0-677 GCF_000691845.1 Merops nubicus
CGGGGGAACCGGCTGCGCGGACTCCCATCTACAAGTGTTACGTTTCTCGTTCGCTCGGTCGACAAATGCAAATCAGATGGGAACAGTAACGCGCTTCAAAACAACTGACTAAAATTACACTCTTGAGCTGTAATGTATACAACGGCATGAGTGATTAATTAGGGAAACCCACATCCGACAAGAAAGATTTTTGAAAGGAATCTTGGAGAACGCTGCAAACGCAGCTGGGATCCAGATTAATACATTTATCTAATAAAGCTCTTCCCGGTCGCCTTCTGTCTCTCGCCTGGTCCTGTCTCCTTCTTCTGCCTCGCGGTAGGGTCGGCTCATCCAGCGCTTCGCCGCCTCATGAGAGATTATATTTGTGTATTAATGGGTCAATACGATAGCGTTAAGTCGTGGGACATCACAAGACTGGCAACAGGCAGATACTTTGCTTTTCCATTTTGGAGGTAAAGCAAGGTTACGATCTCTCCTCTGAAAGCAGAGATGAAAACGGGGCGATATTCCTCCAGAAGAAAGAGGCACAGCGAGCGTGTTTCGAGCGAGATCTTTAGCGGCATCAGCATCACCGCTGTGGCAGCGGGGCTGGAGAGCATAAATCCAGATGCCTTTTCGGAACTGTTGTAGGTTATGTGGTGCTATACGAGCGCAGGCTAAACCGTAGCACGGATTGT
>NW_008589549.1:687-1066 GCF_000691845.1 Merops nubicus
GACGGGTAAAACGAGGCACGGAAAGCAGGAATATATCTGATTCCTGCAGAGCAGACTCCGCTGCTAGAGCTCGCTTCCGTTAAGGGGGGGAAAAAAAAAAAAAAACAAAAACAAAAACACAAAAATAAGGAAAGGAAAAATGAAAATGCATAGAGATTTAAAATTTGGTCAGATACTCGTTTCTTTTTTCGTGTTTGTTTTCCAGCCAGCTCTGCTCACAGTACAACTGCATTTGGCGAGGTCTACAAAAGAAAAAAAATTAGATGTAATTTTTTTCTACGTCTGTGTAAAATCCCAAACACTCAGAAGCTGGTTGACTTCAGAATACACCGAGGAATAAAGTGGATGGGAGGGTTTAAATCTCCCAATCGTATTTTAC
>NW_008589549.1:1081-3475 GCF_000691845.1 Merops nubicus
GGTAGCATTTTTTTCCCATTTATCCGGGACTTCAAACATTCACAGCGCCTAATCTAAATCTGTCCGCATAGACAGGCTACCTATACTTCACAGAGAAAAAAAAATTATTATTTTTTTTTAAAAAACCTATATAAAAGTGTTGCGGATTTTAAAAATAAATAAATGAATAAAATTACAGTCTGTTTCTCCAAAACACAGAGCAAATAAACTGCTCACGCCCGTGCTCCCATCTCTCCCGAGCCAAGGCGGGTAACCTCCGAGCTGGGCACGCTGCCTCGGTCCCTGCTTTTGCCTACGTGGTCTACACAGGCAACGGGGTAACCCCACGCAAAAATCCAAGACTGCAGATAGCAAACTCCACAAGGAAACTCGGTGTGTCACGCACGGGCAATGCCAGCGAGAGCATCCTCAGGGTTGTTTTTTTTTTGTTGTTGCTCTTTTCCTCAACTGCACAAAAATAACAAGAGTGGAGAAACGTTAAAATAAGCACGTTACAACAGAAAATGCAAGCTCGGTCCCTCGGGGAGAGATGGAGCACTTCTCTGTACTTGGTCGAGAGGGCTGCGGATATCTGTGGAAATTTTTCTGTGACTGAATCTCCTGCTACCGGACGGGAAAATAGAAAAATTATTAAACCGAATAATAATTAGTTTTAAAGTATCCCTAAATTGGTTCAAACGCAAGAGACACCTCTTTGAGAGTCCTGAGCGTCCCCAGAGTATAACAGGTTGTCATTTAAATGCGGTGTGTGTGGGTGTGTGGCGTGCGGTTTCTTTTTTCTTTCCCCCAAGGGTAAAATCTTGACAGCTGTTTCTCACGAGAATCTTTCGGACGATTTTTATGGAGATAAACTGACAAATGTATCGCCAGTATTTCCTAGCCCAAATGCCCGCTGCAGCCTCACCAGCACTCCGGCGTGAGCAAACCCAATTCCACTCGATCCTTAACCCGTTTCCTAGCTCCAAGTTACACAGAGAAATCCCAATCCTTTTCCTCGCCACTTTCACTTCCTTTGATTAGACAAGTTTTGACAAGCTGCAGAGCCCTGATAGAGACCCTTCCCTGCCTCCTGGGACTCGGAGGAGTCTACCCAAATCTTTAATCGTGTTGCCGTGCTGCGATGTTCTCTACTGTTGGAGCAGTGTGTTTTGTTGGCAGTCGCCGCAATATTCGTGTTTGTGATTATAATGGTAACCATCGTCGGTGACTTGCTAAACGCCGTAGTTCGTTCTGAAAACCTCCTAGAATCCTAAGTATAGTTACGGGGAAAAAAAAAAAAAAAAAAAAAGAGCAAATAATTCAATAAACTACCTTTCCCCAGATACTCTTGGAGAGCCCTCCTACCTAGGGCAAGATCAAATCCCAAAGAAGAAACGCTGAACTTCGGTGTAGATGGCCATCTGAAGTTTGAATGAGAGGCGCAAGAGTCATCTCAGTCTACTGCAAAGCAGCCTCGGAGCACAAATGAGAGGACATCACGGGTTTGTTCCTTCAACCCCTTTTTTTTTCCTAAAAAGTGCCTGAATAAGTCAGTAAGAAATTAAAGGCGAGGAGAAAATAACATGTACGCTGGGATGGGATTTTTCTTGTGCGGGCACAATTCACTTCCGATCTTGTTGCATGCATTGCAAGTACGGGGGGGCAGAAGTGCCCTTTAAAACGAAATTTGAACGGGTGCTTTTACATTTCCCTTTAAAAAGAGGTCACTTATTCTGTGACTAGAACTGCGTGACAGCCTGCCGCGGCTAGCGCCTGCACACATCTGATTACAGAGATGGGATATAGAACCGTGGGATGGATGCAGCGTCAGCGCCTGCGGGTTTTATTCTAAATGTTACACTTCGAGGTTTACGTTTCTCTTCGTCTAATACAATTTATGCCAGGTGATTTCCTTCCAAGTTAAGCAAGGGACGCAAATCGCTGTAAGAATTAGCTTATGTCAAATTTTAGAGGGAAAAGGGGATTTGACGTTGCCGCAGTCGCACATTTCATCAACCATTTACCACTAAAGAGAGCAGCTTCCAGAGTTATATACCTTGTAATACAGTTCATAAACTTGATTTATGATGAAACAGAATTGCTGGGTTTACTGCTCTGGCCCTCCCAGCTGGTAAGAATTTGACTGCAGCATGTGGGATTTACAGTGAGCGAAAGCAGCACCATATCGAAAGCTTCCCCTGTATACTTGATGCCAGTCAACAGGTAATGGAAAACTCCGTCTGGCTAAAACACGCACGTATTCAAAACCAGATTTTCGCGGTCAGATGGCGCAGAGGAGGTCTGCGTGCTTCCCCACTCTCAAACCTGCCCGGCCCCGCACGCACAGCAGATGTGCCCTGCGGTGCCTTCCGGGGAGCGGAGGGAGCCCGCACCGAGGACGCGGCGCCCCGGTCC
>NW_008589550.1:0-211 GCF_000691845.1 Merops nubicus
TTTGTGTTTGCAAATATGTATATATATGTTATAGATGTAACGCTATAATTTATTTTTAAGATATTTTATTGTAGTCTCAAAAGCCACGAGGTGAGATGTGAGAAGCGGGTGCTTCTTCACCACTTTTTTTTTTCCTTTCTCCTCATTCCTGGCTTTTGCAGACTACAATACTCAGCCTCCCCGGTGGGGTTTGGGAATCTCACGGAGACTC
>NW_008589550.1:230-919 GCF_000691845.1 Merops nubicus
ATTAAAAAGATAAGGGGCTATATTAAACACAGCTCATAAGAAAAAATCGATCCGCAGCGGCCAAACCCAGCCAGGCCGGCGACTCAATCCGCCGAGCTGTGCCGTGCCAATCCGACCGGAGCCGGCAGTACCGTGCAGACTTGTGCCGAACTGAGCTGAGCCTGGCTGAGACGAGACAACCCGGGATGTGCAGCCACTGATTACACACGCTGAGTACAAGAACTGAATCCATAGTATGCTGACTGCTTCTGTCGCGACCCAGCATCAAAGGTCACCACTTGTCAGGTCACGACAATTTTCCTCTCGAAGTAGAGAGGACTTCAGACGAGACCGAGATGTCTACGTGGTGTTCATCTCCCAAGGGTAGGTCAAAAATACCCTTCCCCACGCTCACAAAAGTATTACCGAAGCAAATAGTCACCGAACAAACTGCTTAATTTATTTAGAAACAACACCAATTAAAACTTAAGGTTCAAGAAAGATAATATGTATATGTAAAGTAAGGAAAGAAAAAAAAAACAGAGGGGTAGGATTAGTGAGATGAAATGAGGGGACTTAGCCCAACAAAAGACTAGAAGTCCAGGAAGAAAAGGGGTTGCTGTCTCAGGGGAGAGTGTGTGTGTACACACACACTTGGGTTACCAATTCGGTGTTCGAAGCAGAGACGGTCGGAAGTTGCAGTGGTTGGT
>NW_008589550.1:935-3186 GCF_000691845.1 Merops nubicus
AGGCCGAAGCGGATGGCAGCCGGAACTTCCCGGGTCCTCTGGGATATGTAGTCCCCGGCAGCGCAGTGATGATGTGGACGGTTGTGACACTAGCAATGGTGGCAGTCCGCACCGTGATGGGCGGCTCCACACCAAGAGCCACGGCGCACATCAGTCACTTCAGCCCCGGAGCGCAGGCAGTAGTCGGCAGCAGCCCCTCCGGTGGTCCAGCCACGGCTCAGTTAAGCCAGCAGCCACTGGGAAGCAGCGGCGCGCCGACAGCGCAGGCAAGCGAGCAGCAGCAAAACTCAATTCCGCACCGCTCGCAGGGGGTCTGACCGTGCCGCAGGGGATGCAGTGGCTTGCAGCCTGAACAGGCAGGAACCACGCACGCAGGGCTCCACAGCGGCGGGGCACCTGGCAAGAGGGAAACGCAGCTCCGAGAGAAAAGGGGATCGGAGGGCGCAGAGCCTTGCCCCGCACCCAGCCTCTGCGGTGTCGGCGTGCAGCCACAGGAGAAAAATGGAACAGCTCACCTTCCTGCTTCTTTCCGCAACTCACCCACCAGGCCGCAGCGCTTCCCCAGAGTTGTGCTAGGAGCAGTCCCATGTAGTCCCAAAGAGAGAGTTCACGCCCAGCTGGCGGCTCTTATAGTTTTCTGGCTGAGTCTGACCAATGAGAGTCATACTTTTATGAAAAAAATTTCTTACTTTTGATTTCCAGAAATGTCCAGAGTAATCGTGTCCCAGCCCCGCGAGGCGGGGGAAAAAAAGGTCCGGCCATTGTTGCATTGTCAGAAGGCAAAAGGAAAAAAAAAACGGTTTCGTTTGCCACAGCTTCCATAGTATTTTGACAAAATGCTACCTACAGACATATAAAATGGTTCTGGAAACTTTGGTGACTTCATACTGTGAGTGGAGTATTATGCAGAAAACATGTTTGATATAACATTCATGCGGGTGTGATTACATGCTGTGGTGCTGCAGGAAAAAAAAAAAAGTATTTTCCTGCACCTTTACAAAAGTATGCTTTTAGTTTTTAGTAAACCTATGAGCACCCTGTTGTCAACTTACTCTTCCAAGTAGTTTTCTACAGTTTTCTGTAATACCTATCACAGAACAATAGTTTTGAACTAATACAGGATGCTCTCCATTACTTCAGAAACCTGCACTAGAGAACTAACCCAGCATGGGCTGGTGCCTATCAGATGGTTCAAACAAGTTCTACTGTTCCTTAGAAGCTGACTGATACTCTAAAAACAGATCATCCTTTTCACCTCCTGATATTGTTTTAATTATACATATATTCTAAATACTTTTAAGAAAAATTAGGTAGAAAAATATCCTGATACTTGGAATTACTATATGAAACACACCCCCTTTTCAAATAATGCTTTCAGATAATATTATCTGTAGCTGAAACATCAAGGAGCTACTTGCTTTAGAAAACACCTCAGAGAGAGGGCTAAACCTGAAATAGTGACTATTTTCCACAATGTGTTCTTCCCTGATATCTTTACAATAGCTATATTTAAATTTGTTTTAAATCTAGTGTATTTGATGTAGTAAAAGACAATTTATAAAGACCTTAGGAAACCTTTGGATTTTAACCATTTCCAGAGGCGTAGTAGCAGATCCAGAATAGAGCCCTCCACAAACCAAAAGGTCTTTCATCACTGCAGAAAGAGTCTAACAGTTATACTGTAACCCTGATCAGAGAAGGCCAAAGCATAAGTTGATTTTACAGAGTTGAGAAAGAGAAAGAGGAAGACTGGAAGTAATCTTGTCACTCCTAGCTGACACACTTGTGGCTTATCAGAGCACCTGGTGTCAGAATAAGCTGCTCCCTGTGAAGGGGTAAAGCCATGTGCTCCCATCCCAGAGCCATCACAGGTACTCCTTGACCCTGGGAACACCACCCCAGGGATAGCACCCTGTGAAATTCTTTCTATGCAGAGAAATTAGGTGGTTTCTGTTTTTCATCAGGCCTTCAAACAGAGGACAGAGCCAGGGACTTCTGAGGAAAGAGGAACCAACAGGATAGCAGCCATGAAAAACCTCAGAGAAACAAAGGGGTGTCCCTCCAGGAAGGTGACACAACCGGCAGCCCAGCTGAAGTGCCTCTACACCAATGCATGCAGCAAGGGCAACAAACAAGAGGAACTGGAAGCTACCATGCTACAGGAAGGCTATGACATAGTGGCTATTGCTGAAACCTGGTGGGATGAATCCTATGACTGCAGTGTGGCTACAGGCTATTTAGAAGGGATAGG
>NW_008589551.1:0-812 GCF_000691845.1 Merops nubicus
GTGGGGCTACTGGGAACTTCTGTTATTCCAGGAGATGTTTCTTTAGAAACCAGCCTCTCTCTTTAGTTTTGCAGTGGGTGTCTCAGTTCTCCTTGGGCCGTTCAGTGTTCCTCTTGGTTTATGCATATTTTTAAAAATGGTAGAAATGCTGGGGTTTACATACTGATGCAAGTGAAATCTCAGAGCCAATTGGCGGTCTCTGAAAAGTGTGAAAGGCGTGCTGTTCAGCCACTCTAACCTGAATCTATGCAAAGCATTCTTGTGGGAGCAAGTATCCAAAACGCAGCTATCCTCATGGTCTGCAGTGAAGTTCTGCAGCTGAAGGTAGCGTGGAAGCTGTGATCACACAGAGATTCAGTGGTGGCTGGATAATTGTTTCAGTTTGTTGAGAAGGGCCAATAAAAGACTTAGGCTTCTAGCTGGCCTGGTATTGAGTGGCACATATATGACTGTGAATGAAAAATTGATAGTGAAGGTTATATGTTATCACAGGATCATAGAACCTCAGGTTGGAAGGGACATGAAGGGTCATTTGGTCCAACCTCTCTTGGCAAAAGAACTGTCTAGACAAGACGGCCCAGCAGCTTGTCCAGCTGAATCTTAAAATTGTCCAGTGTTGTGTACTCCACTACTTCCCTGGGGAGATTATTCCAATGGCTGATTGTCTTTGCGAAAAATTTTCCTCTTGTGCCTCATAGGAATCTCCCTAGGAATGACTTGTACCCATTACCCCTTGTCTTTTCCATGAGATTCCTTGTAAAACGAGTCTTCATCTTCTTTGTAGGCACCTTTTAAATACTGGAACATGGTGA
>NW_008589552.1:0-983 GCF_000691845.1 Merops nubicus
AAAAAGAAAACTTGTCCATCACTTTAACGCTGTTTTTCCGTTCTCTGCCAGTACCAGTGCCAGGGGCTGTCTGTGCTGCCTCTTGGGCGAGGTGACAGCCAGGGAGGGAGCCGAAGGGGCCCTCGCAGGAGGATGTGGTGTCCTGCCCAGGTTCTGCCTGTGCCCGTGCTCGGCACGCTCGAGGGCTGTGAGCTCACAGCTTACCGAGGCTGGGAGAGGAGAGCTGAGCGCTGTGACCTGGAGCTGGCCAGTACCAGTGCCAGGGGCTGTCTGTGCTGCCTCTTGGGCGAGGTGACAGCCAGGGAGGGAGCCGAAGGGGCCCTCGCAGGAGGATGTGGTGTCCTGCCCAGGTTCTGCCTGTGCCCGTGCTCGGCACGCTCGAGGGCTGTGAGCTCACAGCTTACCGAGGCTGGGAGAGGAGAGCTGAGCGCTGTGACCTGGAGCTGGTGTCCCCCCCATCAGATATTCGTAGCCTCTTCTCCCAGCTGCTGACCCCAGGCAGCTGTGCAATGGCAAGAATGGGGGCACAGAGTCTTCCCAGCAGCGTCCCCTGCCAGAAAGCAGCACCCTCCTCCTGCTGACAGGGGAACAGCCCTTGAGGTGGTGGGTGCAGGTGTCACCCTGTGGGTGCAGGAGTTGGGCTGGCACCACCCTCACCATGGCACTGCCCACAGCAGCTGGAGCCTCTTACAGCATCTGGATGCTACTTTTGAGAGCCAGTGCAAGCGGAGAGGTAAGAGCTGCCTGGAAGCGGGGTGTCCAACCCCAGGCGTGGTGCAGACTCCTGCCCCACTGCCACCTGCAGCCTGGCAGGGACGTGGGTCCCGCAACTCTGGCAGTGGGGTTCTCATCCAGCTCCAGGGACCTGGTGAGGGGCTCCCCAGCTCTCCCCTCCGGGGCACCTCCCAATGAGGGGCAGACCAGCAGGGTTTCCTGCCAGAGGGCACAGGACAGCCAGGAGAGCTGCCCCCTGGGCGACCCTC
>NW_008589553.1:0-10024 GCF_000691845.1 Merops nubicus
TGTCTGGGGGTCCCTGGGTGCAGGAGCAGGAGGAGCTGAGGGCCTGGTGCTGTCAGAACAGAACGTTTCTGACGCTGTTGGGAAAATGTTTCCCAGCAAGAGTTGGGCTGGTTGAATTTTGTCAGGGCTGCTTGGCTCCTAGGCTGCGTGCCTGAAATCCCTGGGTGCAGCATGTTAACCACATCCCTGTGGTTTAGCCAAAGTTCTTGAGAGAGGAAAACATGAGACAGGATGGGGAATGAGCCTCTGTGCTGAGGATATTCCATCCCCAGGCTTATTCTCCTCTCCAGATGAATAAGCTTTTGGCCAGAGAACTGTCTCTCCCAAGCTGTTTGTGACTTGGACTGGAGATTTTGGTGCTTGGCAGGCTTGAAATGAGACACTTGACATTTGTTCCTTGTTGCAAACACACACTTGCATGTGCAGTTTTCAGGATGACTCTGGAAATTTTAAGAGCCAAACGAAATACATGACAAGAGCTGAAAACCAGCTTGGCTGATTCTGCTGCAAAGGTTTTGTGGGTGGTTTTTTCTTTTCCTCCAAATTGTTTATCATAAAAAACTGAAAACACTCTTGTCAATATTCTAATCTTTAAGCCCCCTTGGGAGGACACAGGTATTTTAAGGTTAAGCTGTGCCTCTTGGCATTGCTCTACTGTCATTTTTAGAATTTTAAATTGATCTCTAGAATGTTAGATGACTTTTGTCTAAGTCCATAGGTGACTGATTCCCTGGAACAAAAAACTTTACTCTTTGATGTGCTGCCTAAACTCTGATCATGCTCCTGAGTCACTTTTGTTCAGCTGTAGGGATACTTCTTGTGTTCTCATTGTTACTCTGACCAGGCAATGTCAATGCAGTTCAATAGGTGTATAAACCTTAACAAGAGCATGACTTTTCGTGCCATTTCACAGAAATCCTAATACTGTGAATCTCTCGAGAAATTAAAAGCTGTTAACCCTCAATTTTCATTCTTTGTTAATACCTGAGCTTTTGTAACAAGGTACATACCAACACACTTCCTTTTGAAGTGCTCTGAGGTTTGACTTTCAGTTAATTTCAGAAAGTTAACTGAAATTTCTGAGCCTAAAAATGCTGCTGAAGATGAAAACTGGGGTTTGTGAGCAGATGGGGATGGGCAGGGGAGAGGAAGGCCGGGGTTTGTAGGCTCACCCTGCTCTGGAGGTACTTTCTCTGGCTGAGCAGCAAGTGATTCTGCCAAGTGAGCACCAGAAATATTCTTCCAACAGGATGTGTTGTGATTGCCTCTCTGGTTTGTACTGTCAGGAGACAGATTAAGAGGCTGCAAAAGCAGAGTTCAGCCCATCTCTTCAGGAATCAGATGTAAACATCAAGCTTCCATATTAAACAGTGTCCCCAAAGACTTTCTGTTGTCCTGGGAGCTATCTGTGGCAATGACCACCCTGGTTTCCACTGGGGTAGAGTTAAGTTCCTTCCTAGCAGCTGGTTCAGTGCTGTGGTTTGGGGATGGGGTTCATGTTGATAGCACATGGATGGTTTAGTTGTTGTTAAGTAGCACTTACATGGGGTCAAGGACCTTTTAGCTTCTTGTGCCCACCAGTGAGAAGCTGGGAGGGGGATGCAGCCAGGACAGCTGACCCAAACTGGCCAAAGGGACATTCCACACCACGTGACATCATGCCCAGTATCTAAACTGGGGGAAACCTGGCCAGGGGCTGCTGCTCGACGAGCAGTGGGTGACTGCATTGGGCATTGTTTACTTTGTATATTCTAATTCTATCATTAATATTATTTTGGTTTTATTTTGGCCTGGATCAAAACTAGAGTGCTCAGCAGGAGCAGGGCAGGGATCGTGCCCCTGGACTGGGCACTGGGGAGGCCACAGCTGGAGCACTGGGGTCAGGTCTGGGTGCCACAGGATCAGAAAGACCTTGAGGGGCTGGAGCGGGTCCAGAGAAGGGCAACGAAGCTGGGGAGGGGTCTGGGGAACATGATTGTGAGGAGCAGCTGAGGGACCTGGGGGTGTTTAGTCTGGAGAAGAGGAGGCTGAGGGGAGAACTTCTGGCTCTCTGCAACTCCCTGAGAGGAGGCTGGAGTGAGGTTGGGGTTTGGCTCTTCTCCCAAGGAACCAGTGATAGGATGAGAGGCAATGGGCTGAAGTTGCCCCAGGGGAGGTTTCAGTTGGATCTTGGGCAGAATTTCTTTCCTGGCAGAGTGGTGAGGCCTTGGCCCAGGCTGCCCAGGGAGGTGCTGGAGTCCCCAGCCCTGGAGGGGTTCAAGAAACCTGTGGATGTGGCATTGTGGGACATGTTTTAGTGATCATGGCAGCATTGGCTTGATGGTTGGACCTGAGGATTTGAGTTTTTTTCCCACCTTAATGATTCTATGATTCTATCATTATTATTCCTACAACTATTACTATTTTCTTCCTTTTATGTCCTCTTGAACAACATTAATCTCATTTTATCTTACTATTTCCCTGGTCCTACAGGTTGGGAGGTTGGGGGAGTGAGGGGCTGCATGGTGCTTAGCTGCCAGCCAGCCCCAGGGAGCAGGGAGCACCCTGCTGCAGGCTGCTTCCCAGGCCTGTGCAGGTTGCTCCAGGGTGCTCCCTTGAGCTTTGGCGTTCTGGTGGTGTGTAAATGGCTTTGCATAAACGTGTTCCCAGCCACTGTGTGTCTTGCAGCAAGGCTGTAGCCTCTTTTGTTACGCTTTCGGTTGACTGACCTGGTAAAATGCCTCCTGTGCTGCTTTTGTCTGTTTGCTGAAGACAGGAACAAGTCATCACCATGCCAGCATTGCCTCTGGATGAGCTCCAGCTGACAGAAAGGGATCCCAAGACAGGGAAGCTGAGAACTTTACCAGCACTGGTGAGCTGTGGTTTCCCTAAAAGCCAAACAAGACCTCTAACAAATAATTGTCTTATGTTGAGGCCTGGGCAGAACTACCCCTGGGTCCAGGATATGATGGAATTTGCTTACCTAGTCTGTTAGAGACATTTTCTTTGTGTTTTAGCACATTGAGGTTGTTCTCAATGCTCATCAATAACTGAAGGGCAGGGGGAAAGAGGATGAGCACTCTTGTCAGTGGTGCCCAGCAACAGGACAAGGGGCAATGGGCACAAACTGGAACCCAAGAGGTTCCATCTGAGCAGGAGGAGAAACTTTTGTGGGGTGAGGGTGTCAGAGCCTGGAGCAGCTGCCCAGAGAGGCTGTGGAGTCTCCTGCTCTGGAGAGATCCCAAACCCACCTGGATGTGACCCTGGGCACCCTGCTGTGGGTGAGCTGCTGGAGCAGGGGGTTGTGTGAGATGATCTCCAGAGGTCCCTCCCAACCCCACCATGCTGGGATTCAGATACTTGAGCTTTCATTTACCCACCATCAAAAATAAAACCAACCAACCATACTTACTGTGTTCAACACCTGTGGCAAACTGTGTTCTCCCAGAACTGCTTATCCTCTCAAAGAAGAGCGTGATTAGCAGTGTGAACTTTGCTGCAATAGGGAGGATGCTTTGGGAGCTTCTACAAGCTCTGCTTGAAGTTCAGCTCCAAGCTATAGCACTGGGATAAGTCCATCCACTTACTGCATCCTGTCATCTCCTGCCCTGTGGCTTCAGCTTGATGAAATTACAAAACTAAATCCATTAGTAGCCCTTTTATGTCAGAAATAAGAAGGTGTGGAGAGGGCCTTCTGGGCATGTTGGAGAAGTGGGACCTGCTGTTCATGTTGCTAGCTCATGAGGGGTTTTACCCTGAGCTTACCTGTGGGCTGAGGCAGAGCTCAAAGCCACTGCTTACTGCTCAACCTAATTCTCATTGTAGGGTGGGAGTATTTGGGCAAAGCCTCTTCAGTAACCCCTGGGAAGGGCAGTGAAATGTTTTATCTCTCTATTTGGTGGTCACGTTGGCTTGGCTTCGTGGAATGTTGTGCAAGAAACGGTTCAGGGGAGAAGGAGAGAGAGCAGGCCCCATTTCAGAGGCATGAGGTGAAGCAGTTGCTGTTTGTTTGGAAGGTGTGGGAGGATTGCCTTGCAAGGCTTTGGTGAACAGAATGGAAGGAGCAACATCTGCCAAAGTGAGGAGTCTGAAAATATTGCTGATAAGTAAGGGTGCAAAGCCACTGATGTGCTGCCTTGAAAGATTAAAAAATGGGAAGTTACCAGGGAATTGTGTCGAAGTGTAATTGTTGTGTTGGTGTCCCAAAATTCCATGTGTGGTGCAGATGGTAACTGGCTGTTGCTGGCACTTGGTCTCTGCTTTTAACACAGTGTTTTGGCTTTCTGCAGCACCCAGAAATAAAAGCAGATCGGTCTTTTGTGCTGTACAGACCTCCACCTGTCCTCAGAGACCCTGCTTTAGTGGAAGAGTTCTTGGAGAGAGCCAAATTCATTGCAGATGACCTGAGCTGGCTCCTGGCTTTGCCTCACGACAAATTTTGGTGCCAGGTAATAATCGTTTTGTGGACACTGAAGGAAAAAGATAAACAATCTAGGTGCTTGGGAAAGTCACGAGCCTTGTAGCATTTTCTTAAAGGTTTATAATGCTCATTATGTCGTTTCTTAAGCATTTTGATGTGAATTACAGGGCAATACTAATTTCCTTGCACTCTGAGGTGCAGCAGATTTTTCATGCTGGATTTTAAGAGTGAGCAGGGTTGTATTTGCTGCACGCATGCATCCTTTTAGCACTCTTAAATGTTTTAGATCACCTTGGGCTGCCCATGAGGGCAGCCCATGCCTGTGTGACGTTCCCTCCTTCCCTTTTCCTTGCCTGGTGTTGCACAAGGTCGTCTTTGATGAGACACTTCAGAAGTGTCTGAACTCCTACCTGTGCCACGCCCCTCGCAAGTTCGACGCGCCGCTGGATTGGCAGCCAGAGGTGAAGGACGTGCAGCAGGGTCTCCATCGGAGCATCTTCCTGACCTTCCTCAGGATGTCCACTCACAAGGAGTCCAAGGTAAATATCCCTCTGCTTTGTGGGTGCTCTGGGCTGTATAGCTTAGGAAAAAAGACCACTGGAGCAGGGATTTGTGTCTCTCACTCGTGTGCCTGGCTGTGTTTATCGGGCTGTGTCTCCGTGGGGAGGTGATAACCACTCAGAGCTGAAGTATCCCAGCTATGCCATGATTTCGTAGGAGGGAGATCCAGGCAATCAACTGAGTAATGGCAGGTTGTGCTAGAGCCCTGTGAGAGAAGAAAGAACTGGTTGGCTGCGTGGACAGAGGCTCTACAGGCCACCAGGAGCTGAGTGCTCACTCCTTCGAGGCCGCTCTGTGCTGGGGTCCCGTGGTCTGTGCTTGTCTCCCCTCAAACTTTCCCCAAGTTTTGGACACACAATGAAAATGCTCTAAATTACTGTTTTCTTTGCATGGTAATTGAAGGATGTACCCAGCCCTAATTGTGGGAGTGCAGCTCCTGTCGGGAGCTGTGGAATTCTCACAGGGCCTTCGGGCAGGGTGAGGGAGGCACCTTGTGTGTTGGCAATTGCTCCCTTGCTACCCTCATTGCTTCATGATGTGTTATTTGGGGATGTATTGATTCTCTTGATGGTCACAGTGGTGACGTTCAGGACGTTTTGAGGAAAGATCTTGGGGTGGGAACAGGTAGAAGAAACGCTGGAGCCTGCAGCTGGCACCACTTCAGCAGAAGTACTCCACACCTCTGTGCTGTCTTTCACTCCAGGATCTGATTAAATCGTTTGAAACCACATTATAGCTGAGTAATTTGGAGAGAATGAATAGTCTTTTGTCACACAGGCAGTCAGCAGGAGTTCTAGAAGCTGAACCTAGGCAGTATAAATCCCTGTCCCAGGACAATGTGGCTGCTGCCTTTCACTGCCAGTGAAAACATCTGCTGTCATGGGCAAATTTGTCCTCTGACAATCCAAAATCACGTTGCAGCTTGCTGCTTTCTCAGTGTCAGAGACCATGGAATCTTTGTCATCTAGAACTTTAGAATTTCCTTCAGTGTTGTGAGTTAGGTGTGTTTGACACATGCCTGTAGTCTATGGGCTATACAGAGCTGCAGTTCCTGCCTTTTCTTCCTACTTGTCACTGCTCCAGTTGTCTTTGGTGCCTTGATTCTGCTCTCCCAGGGTACCAATGCCCTCCAGCTGTGATCCCACCGGTGTTCTCTCAGTGTCAGTGCCAGTTAAGATGTTCCTCTGCCTGGCTACTCCTTCCTGCCCCTGAGCTGAGCCACTCCTGTGTCAACTCAGCTCTTTATTTGGCCATGTCATGAGCCAGGTCTATAGGTAGCTTTTTGATGTAGCTTTCAGGCTGATGGGTTCATGCCACGGTGTGGCCTGGCCCTGGGAGTGGTGTGAGGCCAGCAGGGTGGATGGTGTAGCTGGGAACAGGGCTGGAGGGTGCTGCAGAAGCTGCTGTGAGCAGAGCTGCTGCCTTCTGGGACACAAACCCCTTAACACACCTTGGAGAGGTGTTTGTCCAAGTGTTCTCATAGTTCTGGAGTTCTGGCAGACAAAGATATGGATTATCCTTTAACTGACTTCTTTTTTTGTTTGCTTTGTAGGATCACTTTATCACTCCCTCTGTCTTTGGAGAAATTATTTACAATAACTTCCTGTTTGACATCCCAAAGATTCTGGATCTCTGTGTGCTTTTTGGGAAAGGAAATGGTCTCCTGCTCCAGAAGATGATTGGTTAGTTAAAGCCAAGGAACAATTTGGTGCAATTAGGCTTTTGCTTACTTATGTAATGGCCAGTGACAAGTGGGGTTTTATAGCAGTGTTACTGCTCTGAAAAGGAACTGTTCAGTAGCAACTAGAATCTTTAGTTTCTCAATTAGTTTCTCAGCTAGTTTACTTTTTTTCTTGAGAACTTAGTTTATGTTAAGGAAGGGATTTTGTCCTGCTGCTTCGCTGTCCTGAGCTGGGCTCATGGTGTTAGGCATGAACCAAGGCTCAGTTGTTTCCCAGGCCAATTAAATGTGTCCTCAGCCACTGTAAGAGGACCACGAGGACTCTGTAAAATCCTGGTGAAGATGGGAAGGGGAAAACAACTCTAATTCTGGGCAGGGAGGAAGAGGGGTTAGAAGATGGGGCACAGTCCAATGGCTCAGATGAGTGCTTTTGTTCCCAGAGTTGGAAGCCAAATGAAAGGTGCAACATCACTGGCCTGTGAAGTGGGAGAACTTGAAATTTCAGTGCAGACATTGATTTATATATAGCACCTTCAAACCAGAAAGCAGTTCAGAGCCTTGCTCAGGCTGTGCCTACCCTGAGATTTCTCTGGATCTGTACAGACAGTGGCAAGTGCACATTAAGTAGTGTCTCAGCCTTGGGTGCTAAAACCTGGGTAATAAAGATGGGACATGTTGGGTTAGTGTCTGTCTGTGCTGCCCTCACAGGGGAACACTTGTGACCTCTAACCTCCCCCTGAGCACAGATGGCAGAGTCCCTAACTTTGGATTAAGTGAGCTGCTCTTCCAAAATTCTAACCCACTTTGCCTGCAGTTCATGTCATGAAACTTTTTTCCTTTCTTTGGGAGCTATTTTTGGCTCATTTCCAAGCTGACTGACAGAAGTGTTAGAGATCACGTGATGCAGCCAGAAAATCTTAGATAAACCTTTGCATTTTTTAATCCATTTACCCTTTTTCAGTAAATTCCCCTCTAGATTAATCTGTCAAGCCTCAGAGGTGGAAGGAAAGCATGACAAGATGGTTCTCTTTCAGATGTGAAGTTTAGATTATCTGGGTCCTAAAATCTCTGAAGGCCTCTTAAGGGTACAAAACCTCCTTTGGATTTTACACATGCTGTGGAGCACTGAGCAAGAACAGTGCAATAATGATGCACACCAGTGACATGTGCCCACCTGATTATTTGCATTATGTTGTGTCAGTAGTGGCACGAGCAGCTCTGGTGTATAATTCATGACTGGATAAACTTTTGGTTCTTCTCAGGGTATAAATTTTTCTGTCTCATAACTCTCACCCGTGCTCTGTCCTTGCTGGAGAACTCGGTTAATTTTCATGGTCTGAACAGTAATTCACAGGAAAACAGGCAGCCTCTGTGCTTACTTGGGGAGGATTTATGATATGCCAGTACTCAGTGGAGTATTTTGTAAAGATAATGAAGTCCTAGTAATATAATAGCAGGTATTACTAAAGCCTCATTACCTTTAAGAAATATTCTGCAGAACATTTTGCAGTGTGTGCTGAACTGTTATCAGTAATTAAAAGTCAGCTCCAGTTGTCAAATAAAGGGACTAGGAATGTTTAGTGATAGTATTTGCATTATTCATTGATGCAGCCTCTGGGGCATGAATCATCTCACATCTCCTTGGCTCTGCTCTGATGAGCATATTCTCATTACCAGTTCTCCAGTTGCACTGGGGAGTTGCTGGGCTGGCTCTGGAGGAGCAGGGCCCGTGTCTGAGTGGAGCAGTGAGCCAGTGCCCTTGTCCTCCCTGGTTATTAGCTGTGCCTGGAGGGCTGGGGGGGGTCAGCAATAACACAAGTACATCTCCTGCTGCAAATTTGCTTGTTGGTGTGGGTGTCTGAACACATCTCCTTCCCCCTCTCTTCTCAGAGAATATCTTCACTCAGCAACCAAGTTACTTCAGTGACCTGGATGAAACTCTGCCCACTGTCCTCCAGGTACTGCTTGGATTTCAGCTTGCAGGGTGGAAGGGAGAGGATGTGGTTTTAGGCAGAGGGTGTGTGCTCTTGTTTCTTTTTTCTGTGCTAACGTGTGTCAGGTAGGTTTGGAACCTTTACCTAAAACTAGCACTTGATGACTTTTTCCTGTTACCTTCCTTCGTCTTCTGCCCTTCTCTGCAGTTAATCTCATGTAGGCAATTCAAAAAGTGTTCTTTGTGTCCCCCTCACCCCAAACACTGAAACTTAAAACAACAAAACAGAGACTGTGGGAGGTGGCTGAGACTTGCTGGGGTAGAATGGGTCATGGGGTGAACGCTGCGGGCTCTGGGGAGCCACCAGAAGTCTGCTGGGAGGGATGTGGTGTTGCCATACAAAAGGGACTCAGCACCTCTCCGTGTCTAAGCTTTCATCTTTAGAAGCAGCTTTTATATCCCCCAGACTGGGTAGGCAGGATTCACATGTAACCTGAGGGGGAACTGGAGGTGCCTTGACATATTTGTGCCCTGAAAGTGTCATGTTTCTGTCCTCAAGAAGCTCCTCTATGGACTAAAATAAACAAACCCAAGATAGCATTTCCCCCAAGACACCTGTAATGTCACTGACTTTGTAAAAACCCACATTCTTCTATTTTTTTCCATGTGTTAAACTGTTAGAGGTAAATCTCAGAGCTGATAGCACATTTCAAACCTTCAGATGAGTTACTGGGGAGGAGAGCAGAGACTCCGTTTGGCTGTTGGGCTGTGCCATGTCAGAGCAGTTTCTCTGCAGAACATTGCTGTCTTTGCTCCATGCTTTGGGAACCATGGCAGGGTGATCCCAGTGTGCCTCAAGGGGGATGTGACAGCTCAAAGAAAGATGTGGCCTTACTGATCCATAAAACTAGTGATGTCCTGTCACTCTCACTGAAGAGTTGAGACCTGTGCAGTTTGAGGAGCTTCAATGTCCTGAATAACAGGAATATTATGCCCAAGAACTCGACTCCAGTGTCTTTAACCACCCTTTCATCTATCCCTGGGAGAAGGGTTTGACAAATGTCTCAAGGTGCAAATTTAGAGGAGTTGATTTAATTTGGTCCTACACCAAAGGTTGTTAGCAATCCACAACCTCATTCTATCAGCTTCTCCCCAGATTCTTTGTTTAAAAGCAGCCACAAAAATCTGTCCTGCTAACCTCAGGGGGCTGGGAGGAAGGCTTTGGGAGCAGCTCAGGAGGTGGGGTTAAGCCCCAGCAGCAGGATAACTTCCAGTTGTCCCCCCCCTCGCTTGCAAACAGGGATCCTGGGTGGCCTCCTGGTGTTGGCCGTGCTGGGTGGTTTTTCTCACCCAGGCAGGGGTCTGGATTAGCTGCAGTCCCTGTCTCTGCACCTCAGCCACACGCAGCTGCAGTTAAGGGCCATGCAGGGAGTTGTGTGGGAGTGCAGCG
>NW_008589553.1:10055-31119 GCF_000691845.1 Merops nubicus
CTGTTGTAGCCTCCAAGAGCCTGTTGCAGATGTCATAGAATCATTTGGGTTGGAAAAGACCTTTCAGATCATCAAGTGCAACCATCAGCTTAACACTCCCATGATCACTAAAACATGTCCCAAAGTGCCGCATCCACAGGTTTCTTGAACCCCTCCAGGGCTGGGGACTCCAGCACCTCCCTGGGCAGCCTGGGCCAAGGCCTCACCACTCTGCCAGGAAAGAAATTCTGCCCAAGATCCAACTGAAACCTCCCCTGGGGCAACTTCAGCCCATTGCCTCTCATCCTATCACTGGTTCCTTGGGAGAAGAGCCCACCCCCCACCTCTCTCCAGCCTCCTCTCAGGGAGCTGCAGAGAGCCAGTTCTCCCCTCAGCCTCCTCTTCTCCAGACTAAACACCCCCAGGTCCCTCAGCTGCTCCTCACAACCATGTTCCCCAGACCCCTCCCCAGCTTCGTTGCCCTTCTCTGGACCCGCTCCAGCCCCTCAAGGTCTTTCTGATCCTGTGGCACCCAGACCTGCCCCCAGTGCTCAAGCTGTGGCCTCCCCAGTGCCCAGTCCAGGGGCACGATCCCTTCCCTGCTCCTGCTGGACACAGTTTTGCTCCAGGCCAGGATGCTGGTGGCCTTGGCCACCTGGGCAAATGCTGGTTCCTGTTAAGCCAGCTGCCCACCAGCACCCCCAGGTCTTTTTCTGCCATTTTATTTTGGATCATTTTGGAAGCAGTTTCCTATAGCACATGTGATCATATCAATGATTAACAACATAAAGCCTGTCCTGCTGCCTTCTCCCATCAGTTTTAACACCATTCTCCTCTCTTGCTGTAGGTGTTCAACAATATTTTGCACAAGTGTGGTTTGCAGTGTGAAGGAGCCTCTGCTGAGCCCCAGAGATTGGAAGAAAAAATCAATGTGACTCCAGGGAACATGCCCCTCCAGGTAGAACTGTTGGTCCTCATGCTTCGCTCGTTGTAGTCCTGCAGCCTGAACAGTCTGTCCATGGAACAGTCTGACCACAGATGGTCGTTCTGTTCCCAAACACTGGTGACTGTCGTGTGACTTGATGATAAAGCTGTCCCACCATGAGTTGGTTGCTTTGCTTGGGTGCATTTCAGCCATATCCAGTGTATCATGGGCTCTTTTGAAACCTGGCATTTTTGTCACTTAAACAGCTTCTAAGTAATGTAGGAGAGTACCTGACATAAGTCTCCACATAACCCTGACAGGGATCAGTTGATTTTTTTTGTTTTTTCCTTCAGAAATATTTAACAAGAGTTTAGTTAATTAAGAGTTGGGGTTTTTTTTGTGCTGGGTGCTGTACAAAGACAGGCTCTGTGTCACTGAACATGGTCTTCTACAGAATCTTAGTCATACAGTTTGGGGGGGGAGTTGTTACAGCTACCCTGAAAAAGCATCTTGCACTGAAATGGGCCAAAATCACCCCTTTAATTCCTTTACCACTGCTCTGCAGTGCTTCCTGCTAGGTCAGAGAATCACAGAACAGTTTGGGTGGGAAGGGACCTTTCAAGGTCATCTAGTCCAACCCCCCTGCACTGAGCAGGGTGCTCAGAGCCTCGGCCAACCTCACCTGGAATGGTTCCAGGGATAGATGGAGAAGGATACTACGTGTGGAGGATATATTGAGGACAAAGCCACTGTCCAAAACAGGATGTGATGAGAATTTTTGTTATTTCACAGAGTCTTTAAGGAGAGTGAGCAGCTGGGATTGCTTTGGAGATCTTTAAAGGCTTGAAATGTCAGTGGAGACATGGTCTCTGCTGCAAGACCCAGTGACATGCCATGTGTGTAGGATTGGTAGCAGGAAAAAGGCTCATTCTGAACGTGATGTGTCCCATTAGTGAGTTCTGCTGTGTTCCTAGGACAAGTTGTCTGTTTTTTCTCTCACTAATTGCTCTTTCTCTCTCAGGAGCTGAAGGATATTGTGCTCTACTTATGCGACACTTGCACAACACTCTGGGCATTTCTTGATGTCTTCCCATTGGCTTGCCAGACCTTCCAAAAACATGACTTTTGTTACAGGTAAGTCTTGGACTGCAGACAGAGCTGGTCTTGGCAAAGTAAAAATACTGAATGTGCTGCTGTGTGTCCTGTCCCAGTCCCTGCCTTGTTAGGAGTAGACAGATTTAATGCAACTAGAGACTGCAGGGTTCACACTGACAGGAGTACAGCATAATAAATAAGTGAATATAAGGATGTCTAGAGTTTGCCTGGTTTATGTTCACCTTCATCATTCTCCATGAGTGATCCTAGAGCCAGGCAACCATGACAGTTTCAAAACCCAACCAAACAGTGCTCAGTGTGCTTTGGGAAGGGTGGGGAGGGGTGAATGGAAAAGAGCTGTGGAGAGAAAGAGCTTCCTGCTGTAGGACCCAAAGCAAGGGAAGCAGAAAGTATTTCAGAGTGATAGTCCACCAAGGTCTGAAAAGAAACATTTTTGTTTGATATTATGCCTAGGATTTATGCTAGAGAACGTTGCTGAGGCTTGGCAGACGCCGTGTGCCTGGGAGAGGATGACAGGCTGGGCTGACAGCTAATTCCCTGTCCAGCTCTGGGTCACAGCACGATGAGTCAGGATGGGCTCAAGGACCAGACAGCAGAGTGTGTTCCCACAGAGGCTGCAGGTCCTCCAGTGGGTGTTTGAAGCTCCCAGCTCACCTTGTAGAGTCTCTTCATAACAGCCTTTATTTAGGAGCAACCAAAGGGTTAATTTATTGTCCTTATTTCCCCTATTCTGTGTGCTCATTGGTGTGACCCAGCACAGGGTTTTGTTTCCAGTCACGTTGCAGACCTCTGAAGTCTTGCAGCTGCCAGTGGTTTATGGGCCACAGGTTGAGTGAAGCTGCTCTGGGGCCTGTAGGTGTCTGCCCTCTCTGGATGTCATTGTCAAGCTGGCTGTTGGCAGAACTGGTGGATGCTGTGGCTGGCTGGGTTGGCAGGCAGCACCCTGTGCACACTTGGTTACTCAGAGGAGGGAAGCCTTTTGCTTTTAGTTCTACTGTTGATGTCAAAGATCTGCTAAGATAGTTCTGATCTGTGCAGCAGGTCAGCAGCAGCCTTTTCATTCCTTCTCAGTGTGGGGAGGAAAAACTGATTCCTTGGAACCTGGAGTCTAAACCCATCTGCTGGCGTTTGCTAACCTCTGTCCCTGACTAAAAGTAGTGTCAACCAGCTCCTGCTACATTTCCTTCAATTAACTCATTTAAAACGCCTGGCTCTTAGTATGAGAAATGGGTGTAACGTTCCAGTGGAGCCTCTGCTCCTCAGTTCAGCTTGGCTTTTGTGCCAAGTGCTGCAAACTGTTACTTGTGACATGTAGCTACTCGGGAAGCAGTACTGGCTGCTGCTCTGTGAGGGCATCTGGCTGTTGTTGTGTCTCCCCACATCTTCTGGTGCTCAGCCCTTGAAGGAAAGGGGCTGTATGGGCTGCCTGGCATGGAAAACATGAAACTGGACCAGGCTGACTCTCTCTGCTTCCTTCCTGCCCCATCCTACTGAAACATCCTCTTAGGCTTTCTGCATATTGGATACCTTCATCTAAATGGCCACCTAGAGCAGGTTCTGTTGGAAATCATACCCTGTCTGATGCCCAGTCTTTAGCAAGGTAGGGCTGTGGGGACATTGGGGTGGGAAGGGATGTTTCAGGACAGGCTCGAGCAGATCAGCTCTGTGCAGGCTGCAGATTTGCACTTGGGATGTTTCTGGCCTGGGCAGGCTGTTCATTGTTCTTCTCTTCAGCAGCGTGGTGCCTTTCAAAGGCATTTCTTTGCTTCCATCTCCAGAGACACCTTGGTGGGTTCCTCAGAGTGCTGCCCTTTGCCTACTGTTTATTTCCTTGCCTGTGTTTCAGGGAGCAAAGCACAAAGCGGGGTAGTACTAATGAGTATGGCTGGTGAGGAGAAGGGAATGGCATTAATAATTTGGTTTGTCTTTTAGCAAATGACTTTGGAAACCTCAGCTGACAGTGACTGTTTTGTTGCCCCTTTCTCCAGATTGGCTTCATTTTATGAGCTGGCAATTCCTGAGCTGGAATCTGCAATTAAGAAGAGGCGCTATGAGGATAACAGGTGAGGACGTCTGCGAAGCTTTGCCTTTTCTTTGCAAGAAAAAACCTCCCCAGGCTTAGTTAAAAATTCACTTCCTGCTGCTTTACCCACCTCTGCAGAGTCTTTCTAGCTTTTTTTTTTTTATGCTGCTTCAAAGAACTCTGATGAGATGTCTTTTCTGATTCCAAATTTCCTTGGGCAGTGGGGTGACTAATGGTTTCTTTCACTGCTGTCTAAGAAAGTGGATGGGATGTGCATCTAAATTATAACAAAGTGTGAAAACATGAATGATACCTCTGTGTAGATCAGCCTGAATTTAAGATGCAGGATGTGCTGGTACAGTTGAGATATCATCTGTCTAGCTGTTGGGCAATTGGTGATGCAGGCCAGCTTTGTTTGGAGCACAGATTTTTTCCTTGATGACTATTAAATGGATCTAATCTCTGGTCCTTGCAGCAAAGCAATGATTCTGCTAATGAAATTCCCCCTCAGGAGGGATAACTCTAGGGTAGTGGTGTTAAAGATTCAGATTCCTTGTGCTGATACCAACCGTGTGGTTTTTTTTTTTTTTACTCTCTTTCAAGTGTTTTTGCTGATTTGTGGAGGAGAATTTCACATTCCAGGAAGAAGATGATAGAAGCTTTTCACATCCTAATAAACCAAGTCTGTCTGCAGCCCATCTTAGAGAGCAGGTATTGGCACTTGGGTGCTGTGGAATGAGCCAGTTATGTGATTGCTGTTGTGGGGGAGATGTTTCCTTGTTTTCAGATTTACTGGAGAAATTGGATTCTGCTGTTTGTGTTGGGGTGGGAGCCAAAAACTTTGGCTAAGATCAGAAGTTTGTTGTGCTCCATAGCAGGACTGTCCCAGATGAAGCTGTGTGGGCAGAATTGGTGTGGTGAGCTCTGTGCTGACCCCACTGGAGTGGGACAACACTGTGGTCCAACAAGCTTTCTAACCTGGGTTTATGGCTAATCTGTGAAGTCCAGTGGTGTGTGTAGACACCTTGACTGAGACACCACAGCAGGAACGATGTGGTGTGAGAGATCACTGAAAACAGGCATCCTAAATCTAGCTACTGGTGCCTTTACCTGGTTCTTACCCCCTCCTCTTGTGAAAATTAACTAATAGCTCTGTGAGGAGTCTCAAAATGAACACAAGTATAACTATCCTTGTTGTAAAACAGACATGAAGGGAAATGACCCAAATTCGTGCTGCATATTGGGGGCAGAGCCAAGTACCTGGCCAAGGCCAGCACTCCCTTAGGCTGGTCTCTCTGTGCCTGTTACAGGTTTTGTGGCTTCCTGGTCTCTGCAGCTCTTGTTCTGCTTGAATATTTTCCTGTTTGATAGCAGTAGAGTTGTCCAAGAAGATGAGGAGGGTCTGTTGGTGGAATTCTTTACGAGAGACCTGGATTTGCTTCCTTGACTTCCTCTGTGACCTGGAGCCTCTCACCCAGCCTGTCTGTGCTGTAAATCCAGACCCTCAAGCAGCAACAGCAGCCCTTGCTTACCTGAGTGTTGCCTTTCAGTGCCCACCAGAGAGTGCAACGTGTTCAGATTCCACACTGTGAAAGACTAAAGATAGTTCAGGGGTAGTAAAGGACGGCTCCAGAAACTCATTGCCAGTTTGAGAGCTGAGGCAGCTGTAGAAATGATGGATCTGGATTTTCTGGAGAAGCACCTTTTTCTTAGCACTGCTCTGCTCCAGAGAGTGTGCTGTCCTGCCATGAGGCTTGATGCCTCAGCAGCCACGGGAGGTTTGGGTGTTAGAACAGAAAGGTTGCAGGAGGAGTTTGCTGGGTGTATGTTCTTGCCTAGGTGAGCACATACTTTCTGGGAGGTTCACTGGTGTAATCCCAAGACATGTAATAAGAGTGCAGTTACGAAAGGGCTCCACGCCCTTCACTGCTTGTTGCAGGTCTGAGGCATCAAACAATGATTTGTAAAGTCTGTCTCAAGCCTTAGAGCAGTAACTGTGATAGGGCTTCAGACCTAACTGCCCAAAATGTTGGTTGAAGACATAAAAGAAACTTATTTCCATTTGACCCTTTGCTCCTGTGAGAGCCAAAAATGGTCTTAAATCTGTTTTCAAATGGGATTTTCCCTTGATGTACAAGTGTGACTTGGTTGGCTAGTGAGGCAGAATGTGGAGGTTTTGCAGTGCAGTAGCCTTAGAGCTGAGGGTTTCACTCTGTGCCTTTGTTTTTCTGCAGCTGTGAGAACATTCAGCCTTTTATTGAGGAATTTCTGCAGATCTTCACTTCAGTGCTTCAGGAGAGGAGGTGAGTCTAGCTGGAAAGAGGCCCAGGGGGAGGAGGGTCAGCTTGCTTTCCTATTCCATTCTTTACAGCAGAATTGCCTGAGACATTATTACGAGGCATTACAATGCATTTGGGAGGTAGAAATCATTCTGACTAGTTGGGAGAACTGCTGTGAGAAGATTTCAGACTGCAGCACAGACTTGGTTGTGAGGGTGAGGAGGGTGTTGCCTGACGCTGGAGAATCTTCACTCTTTAATCCCAGCTTTCTAAGTGGAGGACAGCAATTTAGCCATTAGCTACCTTGACAAGCTAGGCTGTTATTACTAATCTGTGCTTTTCAACTGGAGTGGCCAGACCAGGAAGATATTAAGTGCTAATGCTGAAGATGCAAAGTGAGTAAGTGGCAGAAGTGGGAGTTGGATCTCGTCCTGCTGACGGCGTTGTCATTCTGATCATGTTCCAATCATAAACCACGTTTCCTCTGTAATGCGGCACTGGGTTACAGCTCTTAACACCAGGAGGAGTGTTGCAACTGGCTCTGGTGCTTGGGGGAAGTGTTGCTGCAGTGCAATGGGAGCAAAATCAGACGTGGCAACACGTGCTGGAATCCAGCATGGGGTTGAAGGGTTGTCCGTGTTCCCACCTGAGCAGGGAGGACGTCGTGGTGGCAGAGGAGGAGTCGTGGAGTGGGACAGGGCTCCTGGGAATTTGAGTTCACCTGATTAAACTCTTTGCATCTTCAGATTCCTCCGTGACTACGATGAGCTGTTTCCTGTGGAGGATGATGTCAGTCTGCTTCAGCAAGCGTCCTCCACGCTGTATCCTTGGCTGTCACCTTGGGGTGCTGCTCCTGGACTCCATGCAGGTGGCATTTCCACTCTTCCTGCTTTGGTTGTTGCTCTGGTGATGCAGCTCTGGTTAAGCTGCATGACTGGTGGAAAATTTTTGTCTTTTAAAAGAATAAACAAAAAAAAAAAAGAAAGGGGGGAATGTTGATACAGCCTTGGGGGTTGCTGCAAATCACATAATTACTCCAAGGTGAGGTCTGAATACATGCATCTAGAAATGTCCTTAATGCTGTCCCCTTAGAGATGAGACCAGGACAGCCTATATCCTCCACGCAGTGGAAAGTGCATGGGAAGGGGTAGACAGGAAAAAAGCACAAGTTGTTAAAGATCCCTCACCCCCAGCAGCACCTAATGGAGCAGAAGCAATAGTGGAGAGTGCTGCTGAGGACCTGGGAGAGCTGGGGGCTGCGTACATCTCAGAGGATGAGGTGAGTAGAGCTGTGTGGGTGGGACTGGGTTCTGCTCTCTCTGTCCTTACTCCATTCCTCTCTGAGGAGAGGATTGTTTTGCTTGGGTTTGGGGCTTACATGGGGTTTTAGCCTCATTTCTTACCTTTGCTAGATTTCAGTGCAGCCCCACGTGTCTTGTGCAATGTAACACAAAGCTAGGCCTGAATCCCAGCTGTATCTTGGGGCAAACTGCCCATAGGTGCTGTTGGCTGGGGTTTGCTGTGGCCGTGCTTTATGCAAGTCCTGCATTTCAGCACTGTAGCTCCTGTGTCCGTGACACCCAGAGCTCATATGTCCTCTGAGGAAGGGATTCTCCAGAGCATCCCTGCTGACTCAGGGACAGACAAAGTCGTGTGCCCAAGTCTGTGCCATAGACCTTCTGTAGTATAAACCCCTTGGCTGATTTCTTTTCACTTCGGTCTTTGAGCTCCTTGTGCTGAAGTTCTGCTAACATATTCCACTAATTATTCCACTAAACATTATTCCACTAAAGCCACTGGTTCTGTTTGGTGTCTGCAGTGTGCTGGTGCGGCCGCTGCACCCCTTCCCAAGGTCTCAGGGGTGGAACTGGACTCTCTGATCTCCCAAGTGAAGGACTTGCTGCCAGACCTTGGAGAGGGCTTCATCCTGGCCTGCCTGGAGGAGTACAGTTACAACGCTGAGCAAGTGATCAACAACATTCTGGAAGATAAGCTGGTGCCATACTTGGATAAGCTGGACCGGACCATGCAAAGGTGTGGGACAACTTTTGGCATGGTTTGGATGGGTTTTGGTGTTTTGTCTGTGGTTTATCATTCTTGTAGAGCTCTGAGAAGCTGCCTGTGCGTTTTCCTGGGGGAGATAGCTGCAGTGAGAGTTTCTCCTTGCCATCAGCTGTCAGCTCCTGGCCCTCGTGTCCCTGCTCAGCACTGTAGTAAAGCAGACGCTTGGCTGTGTTTTGCAACAGGGACAAAGATACTTGTACATTAAATACACAAATAAGAAGGATTCACATTCCCTCATGGAGACATTGGCTTAAGCCTGGGCTGGTCAGTAGAGTGTGTTGCCTTCCAGAGCTGTTTTGCTGCAGAGGCCAGGGTTACAGGTGTCAAAATCCCAACTGTCCTCCAGGAAAAGGCATCTTCAAAGGAACTGCTCAGCCAAAATTCAACCTGCAGGGTCAGACACAGTATTTGAGAGGCTACTGCTCTGCAGTTGAAGCTAAAACAGAGGGAGATTGGAAGTGGCAATTCAGGTCCATGTTTTGTAAATTTTGACAAATTTGCCAGGCTTTTACTGACTTCTCTGGGCTGTAGATGGGATGTGGGGTTTCTAGCTGGCGATGGAATTGAGACAGTTTAGTTTGTCTGCAGCTGCTAGCATGTGTTTGTGCTGCCACAGCAGTTCCTGGCTGAGCCTCAGGATGTGAATGTGCTGTTTGTTCACATTTCATGGAGGAATGGGCAGACTGTCTCATTGTTGCATTAAAAAAGGAATGCATCTTTATCAGAAAAATGTTGTAAAAAAAAATCTTAGTCTTGCAACAATCTTCACGCTCTCACAGTCAGATCTGCTGACATGGGTACAAATGAAGTGGGTGGGCTTGTGAAAGGGTTGGGATTTTTGTGCAAAGCCAGCAGTTACAGAAGATAGGGCTGGCTTTTTTTTTTTTTTCCCTTGCCTTTTGCATCTTGAAACAAAACTGTCAATTCAATAGCCAATGTGGAATTTTGATCACTGCTGATTTCAGAAGCGAGCACAGCGGCGTTTTTGGGTGCCCAGCTGAGCTAACAGCACCAACAAATTGAATGTTAAAGCAATGGGCTTTTGACTGAGAAGTTGAACAAATGTAAACCTGGAACCTTGAGAAAAGGGATTAGGAAGGAACCATAGGGAGGTAAATAGCCTCAAATCGACAGTAGCAAATTATTGGAATTTTTTCCAGCATGTAATTCATCATACTTAGTGTTCAGCTTTACTGAGTCACTGCCTGGGGACCACGCAGGCTGTCACAGTCCATGCTGCTGGGCAGTTTTACTTGTTCTTAAATGAACAGAAGAATTTTCTTTCTGCTTTTTGTAAGCCACAGAATCATCAAATGATTTGGGTTGGAAGGGACCTTAAAGATCATCTAGTTCCAACCCCCCTGCCATGGGCAGAGACACCTCCCACTAGAGCAGGTTGGTCAAAGCCAAATCCAACCTGGTCTTGGACACCTCCAGGGTGGAGCATCCACAGCTTCTCTGGGCAACCTGTTCCAGTGTCTCACAACCCTCAGAGTGAAGAACTTCTTATTTTCATAGAATCATAGAATGTCTGGGCTGGAAGGGACCTCCAAAGCTCATCTAGTCCAACCCCCCTGCAATAAGCAGGGACATCTCCAACTAGAACAAGCTACTTCAAGCTTCATCCAGCCTGACCTTGAATGTCCCCAGGGATGGGGCCTCCACCACCTGTCTGGGCAACCTATTCCAGTGATCTGTCACCCTCATATTAAAGAACTTTTTCCTAATGTCTAACCTAAATCTCCCCTTTTCTAGCTTAAAGCCATTACCCCTCATCCTGTCACTCCAGACCCTTGTGAATAGTCCCTCCCCTGCTTTCCTGTAGCCCCCCTCAGGTCCTGGAAGTTCGCTATGAGGTCCCCCCAGAGCCTCCTCTTCTCCAGGCTGAACAGCCCCAACTCCCTCAGCCTGTCCTCACAGCAGAGCTGCTCCAGCCCTTGCAGCATTTCTGTGGCTCTCCTCTGAATACTTTCCAACAAAAGAGGATTTTGGCCCAAAATAGGATTTTCTAAGAAGCTCTTCTTTGGGAGGGTGATGAGACACCAAGACACAAGTCACTTTAGTTTCCCCACAAAGATAAGCTTTGAAATCTGTGCCTTTTATCTTGGCCAGTGCCTTGTCGTGGTCGTGCACGTGCAACAGTGCAGCTGTGAAATGGAGGAATCGAGGACGACCTTGGTCTGCTTTTGGGTGACTCTGAGACTGGCAAAGCATAAAGCAAGGTCTTAGGAAGGAGAGGACTCGGTCTTCCCCAGTTCACCTTTGTTTTCATTCTCTTTTTCTTCTTTGTTTGTTTTTTTTTTTTTAAACAGACAGCTGAAGCCAGACCCTACTCCTCTAGTCACCTCTCGCTGTAATGTTTTCCAGGATGATGAGTTTGATGTTTTCAGCAGGGATTCAGTGGATGTCTCTCGGATACAAAAAGGCAAACGGTGAGTATGGGGCACCTTTAATTAACCCTGTCTGTCAGGAGGAGTAAATATCTGCAACCCTGCACGGCTGTTTCTCACAGAAACCTCCTGCAGGAATTTGTCGGCGAGGAGTAAGGCTGGTCAAAACGTTTTCTACCTGTTTCTTCTGTTTCTCTGGGAAAGTAAAATGAAATATTATTAGAGGGTTGGTTTCAGTCCGTGTTTTTCCTAATTGGCTTTCATCTGTATGCTGCTAGAGATTGCTCTGCCAAGCTTCTGTCGGGCTCTTGCTTCTTGCTCTTAATGTTAAACTTGTACTGAACAACAAATCTTGAAAAGCAACCAACTCTGCGAGCCTGGGATGGTGACTCAGAGCTGAGCCTAAGTAATCATTTGGTTTAGAGCCAAGTGAAGCTTCAATATCCATCTACTTCAAAATCTGATAATGCTCAGTGCCTCAGACTGCTGATGTGGTTCCTGCTGCTGTAGGCTCCCTCCAGGAGGACAGTTCCTCTGGTTCCTGCCCACTGTGTGTGTGGTGCTCCACGCAGGTTTAGGGTAGGGCATTGCCCTGCTGCCTCCACCCATGTCAGCTGTGTCTCTATAACCTCTGACTTTTTTCACATTCTTCTGAAATGCTTTCTCTAACAGCCAAATGTAACTTTTATGTTGGTATATTATTTACACAGAGAGTAAATTTTAAAAGTCTAATTGGGTATTGAGCCATATGACCCTTGGAGCTCCTGGGTAAGGTTTTGGTTGCAGAGATACTTCACACTCTCAAGAGTAAACCACTTTTGTCCTGAAGTCTAGTCAGACAGCATCTCAGCAGCAATGCCATAGTGTCCATGCTGCCTTGGCTAGAAAAGAAAATAATTTCTTTTCTCTCTGGCCATGGCAAGGAATTTTGAAGTGTTCATAGCTAAGAAGTCTCTCCTTTCCCCTCATCGTGTTGCCTTGCTTGATGTGCCTGCTTGCACTCAGCAGGAGCCTTGTGCATGGGTGCACGTGGCTAGCTCATAGACCCATCAAATGCTTTGGGTTGCAAGGGACCTTTCAAGGTCATCCAGTCCAACCCCCCTGCAGGGAGCAGGGACATCTGCAGCTAGAGCAGGTTGCTCAGAGCCCCAGCCAACCTCACCTGGAATGGTTCCAGGGATGGGGCAGCCTGGGCCAGGGGTTGCCCTCAGCTTCAAAAATTTCTTCCTTCTCTCTAGTCTAAATCTCCCTCTTCCAGTTTCAAACCAACCCCCCTTGTCCTGTCCCAACAGGCCCTGCTCAAAAGTCTGTCCCCAGCTTTCGTGTAGGCCCCTTGAAGTCCTGGCAGCCCCCAGCAGGTCTCCCCAGCTGGAGCCTTCTCCTCTGTGGCTGCCCCAGCCCAACTCTCTCCTGCTGGGCTCCCAGCAGAGGGGTTCCCCCCTCGGGGCATTGCTGGGGTTCCTCTGGCCCCGCTCCAGCAGGTCCCTGGCTCTGCTGTGCTGAGGACTCCCGAGCTGCCCCCGCACCGCAGGGGGGTCTCCCCAGAGCAGAGGTTCAGAATCCCCTCCTCATCTCCTGTCTCCCCAAAGTCTTGCTCATATGGGTGGTTGCTGCAGCAGCTGGACAGGCTGCAGAGCACTTTCCGAGTTCAGCCAGTTCATCCCATGTGTGGAATAACCCTGCTCAGAGCTCCCTCTGCAGATCACAGAGAACTCTGGTAGCTGCAGCTCATCCCTGAGCTGGCCTGTGGGACCCTGCTCCCATGGCTTTGCCCTCCAGCTGCAGGGAGGTGGCATCTGTTATGTGATCTCTTGGGATTATCCTCTTACTGCTCTTGTTCCTGGTGTCTCTTTGGCCTCCCTCAGGCCATGTCTTCATTTCAAAACAGTTGTTCTTACTCTGAGAACACTCTCTGCAATGACTCCAGATGTTATGTTTTGAGTGGGTTTTAGAACCTGGAGGTAACCAGCTGTAACAGACAGTGGACACTCTATGCCCAAAGTTGACCATATCTAGTGAAATCAAGGGCTGAACTGTGGTACCTTGTCTCTAGGATTTAATGTTCACAACTCTGTAAATGTGAAGAGTGTTCTTTCAGCACCAATGTCCAACTTCTTCAGTAGCCTTTCTTCCACAAGCAAGAAGCCCAATGCTTTACCCAAGTGCCAGGGTTACAGGGTTCATAGATTCACAGAAAGGTTTGGGTTGGAAAGGACCTTTCAATGTCATCCTGTCCAACCCCCTGCAGTGAGCAGGGATGTCCCCAACTAGAGCAGGTTGCTCAGAGCCCACAGCAACCTGGCCTTGAATGGTTCCTGGTTTCTCCCAGCCTAGCATGAGATCTGCTTTGAATATGAATTGTATCAATACTGTGGGGTTTTTTTCTTCTTCTTAAAGTCTTTTGCTCACCAAATTCTGCTTGTGCTCAGTGCTGGTGCTGCCTAAGCCTGGTGTCACAACAGTGCTTGAAGAGCCAGGTCAGGTTGGGCCTCATTGCAGTAGCTGTGCTGAGGGTAAGTGTAAGCAGGTTGGGACAGGGACTGTTAGTGTGAAAAAGAAAGGCACAGCAGGACCAGGAGCCCAACAAGCCTGGGGGGGTGAACAGACAGGGGTGTAAGGGCTTCTTTGCTGATCCTGAAAAGCAATCACGCCTGTCTCTGCCTGTCCAGCCCTCATGGCTGGCTCTGAAACTTAGAGCATGTCCTGAACACTATGGGACTAGAGGAGATTTTCCTGGATTTGGTGTCTGAAACATTCCATTGCAGCTCTTCTGCAGTCATCAGACCAGCTCAACAGGAAACAATTACCAAATGCTTAGTTCAGTCTCATGCTGACTCCCAACAGAAGATGTTATCCCAGCCTAGGTATGTGTGAACTAACCACCTGCTTTGTTAGGGCAGCTTGCAGCTAAATGCAGGCATGGAACAGTGAGTCAGTTAGAGAGGGCAACCACATCTCGCTGTGATGTTACCTTGTTTTGGGTTTCTCAATGAAAATCAGGCTGCTCAGCTCATGTCCCCACTGCTTGCTGGCATGTCCCATATGTCTGTCCAGTCTTGAGTCTGCCTTGGATGGATTCCTTCTCTGATAACAATCAAATGCCAAATACATCCACTGATGCATGTTCCTTCTAGACTTTGAGGGCTGGAAGTTGTCCTGTGAGTACCTGGCAGTGGAATCCCTTGCTGAGGGCATGCACTTAGCTGGTCTGAAAAATGGGACTTCAAAGAGTTTCCTTTTGTGCAGCTTGAGACACAGCATCTCAGTGGCTGCTCTGGAACACTGCTGCCAAAATTCTGGTGCTTGGTTTTCCCTTCTTTCAAATGTTTAAACTCTGCAGCTGCGTGTGCTGCCACCATGAGCTGGTGCTGCAGCAGGGGGCTGGAGGGCACTCGGGGCCTGGCAGAGCCACCTCTAGGCTGGAGGTTTGGCCCAAACAGCTGCTGGTCCAGATTCATGGGACTGCTGGTGTTATTTGGATCTGGGCCAAATTTCAGCTTGAGGATAATTGCTTTTGGCCTCCCATAAAAGCTTCCTTTCTGTCTCAAATGACAGCAGCAGTCTCCAGTTCCTGTTCTTATCTGCTGTGTGATCTTGCTGGGCTTCTGTTGAAAAATGACTTTGTTCCAAGCCAGGAGTGGCTGGTTTTAGTAGCCAGACAAGCAGCCCCGTTATAAATCAGGGGAAATAAGCTTAGGGAGCACTCGTGGAGTTTGAGAGGAGACTTAGAATCATAGAATCATTTAGGTTAGAAGGGACCTCCAAGATCATCAAGTCCAACCATTGAGCCATTAGGGCTCTAATGTCCTCTGCTAAAACAGATCAGAATCTGTCAGGGTTGGAAGGGAGCACAAGGATCCCCCAGTTCCACCCCCTCTGCCATGAGCAGGGACACCTCCCACTAGATCAGGCTGCCCAGAGCCTCATCCAGCCTGGCCTTAAAGACCCCCAGGGATGAGGCCTCAACCACCTCCCTGGGCAACCCATTCCAGGGTCTCACCACTCTCATGGGGAAGAACTTCTTCCTCACATCCAGCCTGAATCTGCCCACTTCCAGCTTTGCCCCATTCCCCCTAGTCCTGTTGTTACTCGATATCCTAAAAAGTCCCTCCCCAGCTTTCTTGTAGCCCCCCTAAGATACTGGAAGGCCACAATAACGTCACCTCGGAGCCTTCTCTTCTCCAGACTGAACAGCCCCAACTCTCTCAGTCTGTCCTCACAGCAGAGCTGCTCCAGCCCTCGGATCATTCTGGTGGCCCTTCTCTGGACACGCTCCAGCAGCTCCACGTCCCTCTTGTAATGGGGGCTCCAGAACTGGATGCAGTGCTCCAGGTGGGGTCTCACCAGAGCAGAGTAGAGAGGGAGACTTCTGCTGCTTCAGCTTCCACTTACTAGTGGGAAAACCAGATAACTCCCAAAGAAGATGTTTGCTTACTACCTTTGTGTCTGCCTCTCCCTTGCCATGCTGTGGAGCACAGGAGGGAGAAGGACACAACCAGGAGTCTGCTGAATGACAAACGCCTGGTGGCTGAGCAGAGGGAGCGCTACAGCCAGTACAGCGTGGTGGTGGAGGAGGTTCCTGTGCAGCCAGGGGAGGCTCAGCTCTACAGGGAGGACTATGAGGACGAGTACGACGACACTTACGATGGAAACCAAGTGGGGGCAAACGATGCTGACTCAGATGATGAGCTGATCAGTAGGAGGTAGGTGCTGTGGCTTCGGGAGGTTGGTGGGAATCACCACCTAGAGCTGTCTGGCTCGCCCAAGTCTGTCCAAAGTGGGGGGTTTGGCTGTTTCTCCATGAGGACGTGCACACTTGAAACCACCCCTTTGGCTGCTGCTGCTGCTTTTTCTAATACCTAAGGAAGGAGATTTTTTGGGTCTCTTCTTCTAGGTAGGGAGTGTTGCCATGGTGTGCACCCAGAACGTGTCTGCAGGACTGGGCCACTGCCTCAATTATCAACAAATCTAAGAGGGAAGTTTGCCATTGTGTTGAAACTCCACTCAGCAGTGCCTCCGCTTACAGAAAACTGTCCTGCAGCAGGGGAAGATGGGCTGCCTGAGTAATCCACATTGAGGGTAGCTGTAAAATGGCTGCTTAGCAAAGGGAAATGTCAAAATTTGGAAAACTGTACAGCTGAACTTCTCCTTGCCAGTCCCCTCTGACAGCTCGGAGTGCTGAGAGCTGGAATTCTGTCCTGGATGGACTGCACAGCATCTCCACAGTGACTGACCACTGGAGACAATTAGCTTTTAGGGAGAAAAGGGTTAGCTTGGGATGGGGGATGTAGAATATTTAATTTAGAAATAAGAATTAGAGACAGAAAACACATCTGTTAAAGGGGGTTTGACATTTCTGAAAGTGGCCTTTTAAATTCTGATGTGTTATGAAGATGTCACCACTTCTAACCTCAAAACCAAATGCATATTTACATTGGGGTTCCTTTGTCCCTTTGCCTTTTTTTTTTTCCTCCTAAAGTGTGGTGAGGCTTCAAATTTAAATCCTTTTTGTGGTTTGCCTGTAGCAGTGTGGCATTTGGGTCTTTTCCCCTATTTCAGGTGCTCAGCACTCGCTGCTCCTTGAGAGGCAGCAGGAACAGTTAGTAGATGTTACTGCTGAAAATTACATCTATAGGTTAGAAGTAAAAAAGGCTTTTCTGTTTTTACCTTTATTTCTTTGACAGTGGAATGGTGGATCTGAATTCCAGTAGAATTTAAGCACACGCACACCTATATATATATATTAAAGAAGAGCTGTAGGCATGTGGCAAATTCTGCCTCCACCCCCCAGGCCCTTTGCTGCTCTGCGTGTTTGGGCTGATTCATAAAGCTTGATGGATTTCTCCAGATATTTCCCCCTGGATGAAACTGGGGCACAGCAATGAAATTGGGGCTCCATGAATAACCACTGGCTGGTCACAGACAGTTTAGAGCACAGCACTTTGCAAGCTTTAATGCTTCTGGCTGAATTTGAGCATGAGGTTTGAGGGTTTGTCTTTGTACCATAGGTGCTCGCTGCCTCGTGGCTGTGCCTGGATCCCCTTCTCCCAGAGGAGGCAAATGTTTCCTTCGAGAAATTCTTTCTGAGCTTTCAGGTTTTTCCTGACCTGCTCCTTTTTTTAAACTATTATTCTTTTCAGTAACAACTTCATAGTGAACATTCCCCAGTGAAGAACATGTGGTTATAAATTGCCCACAGTAAATGTGTCATTAGCTACTGGGTCTCTTTCTTTTTTTCCCCCTTCAGAAAAAGAAGTCCATGAAACTTGTAGATTCTCATTTTTGAAAGATAGAAACCAGAAAGGGCCTGCTGTTCAGTGAAATGCTTGTGGCTGTTCTGTCTTCATTGCTGGCTGTTTGTGTCTTCCTTCTCAGGCCATTCACAATTCCTCAGGTCTTGAGACCTAAAGGGCAGGAGGAAGGACAGGAGGAAGAGGAAGATGATGAAGAGGAGGAAGAGGAGGAAGCTGAAAAGGAAAGAACAAAGGTGACATTTAGCTTGTGGTTGGAGTTACATTGAGATTTACCAGGTCATACCTGCTTCACCTGCAGGGTGACAGGGAGCAGATTGCCTCTTTCAGAGAGTGAATCTTTTAACAGTAGCATGGAGACTAAGCCTCTTTTCAGAGTGGCCCTTTCTGCAGACTACTGGGCTGTGAAATGGCCCCTGAGTACAGCTACCCACTGCTTCCTGGGCTGAGGCAATGACACTTGCTCCATGGAGAGCTGGCATCTCCTTTACTCCATAGACAGTGCCAGCAGGACACTCTGAGGGTCACTAACGCTCTGTTGTCACGGATAGACCGGAAATGGTGATGTGGATGGTGTTGCTGGCAGAGGGAGGATAGGGGGAGAAGTCTCAGTCAGGTTTTTTGCCAGGTTTTGTGTTTCTGGTCACTGACACTAATCCTGCTGGCTCAGCCAGAAGAGAGAACGAACAGTGAATTGACTCTGTTCCATGGCCCACCAGAATCAGCTCCTGCTCTACCCTTTTGCATGATGCTGATGAATTTACTGACCTCTTTCCTTCCTTCCTTCCCCTGCTAGGACCATTTTGTGCAGGACCCAGCTGTACTGCGGGAGAGGGCTGAAGCCAGGCGGCTGGCTCACCTTGCAAGGAAGGGGTAAGAAGCTTCTCCCTCTGTGGGGTGAAGCCCCAGCTCCATGGTTAGGTGTTTTGATGCTGACTGAAATTGTTGAGGATATACCAGTTCCTTAACATTCCTGTACCTCAGGGTCACCACCACAGTGGTGGTAACTTCCTTACCCAACTTCCACTTCACTGCTGGTGGTTCTGTCCCATCAGATGGGTGGCATGTCCCTTTGTCATAAGCAGAAGAACCCTGTGGAAGATAGGATCTTGGAGAGCACAGCTTTTCAGATCATGAACAGCTCCCACAGGCATCTCTGGAAAGTTTAACAGCTGGCTTTAGCTGACAATCTCTGTGCAGAGAAGGATGCAGTCGTTGTGTGGCTAGTCACAGAATCACTAAGGTTGGAAAAGACCTCAAAGGTCAAGTCCAAATGTCAACCCAACACTACCCTGACCACTAAACCATGTCCCCAAGTGCCACGTCCACACATTTTTTGAACCCCTCCAGGGATGGTGATTCCACCACCAGCCTGGGCCAAGGCCTCACCACTCTGCCAGGAGAGAAATTCTAATATCCAGTTGAAACCCCCCTACCCCGATGTCACTTAACCCCATTTCCTCTTGTGCTGATGCTCAGTAGAAGGCAGAAGTAGAGGTGGAATGGGCTGAGGCTGAAGGCCTGATGGCCCAACTCCCCACACCCAGTTGTTCCTGGGGATATTTTGTCCCCCAGGTTTGTGGTGTGCTTGTGCTGATGTCCTTCCCCTGTGCCCTCCAGGCACAAGCATGACAGCTCTGCTGTTGTTGGGAACGTGAAGGGCCACGGGCAGAACCGGGAAACGGTGCAGGAGAGGAGGAAGAAGGAAGCAAACAAAAGCTCAAGAGCTAACCATAACCGGCGGGTCCTGGCTGACAGGAAGAGGAATAAAGGCATGATTCCCTCCTGAAAGACTCTGGGCACGAGTGTTGCATCATCCTCAGCTCTCTGCTTAGGAGGAGGCAGCTGCGCTCCGTCCCCCCTCGCTGCGGGGACTGGATACGGTGGTTTGATGCCTGGCACTTTGGCAGGGAATTGGACGCCCCGTGGCTGCTCCTCAGCCTCGAGGGGCACGTGCCTGACCTCACCATGACACGTTGGACTGGCTGCACCAGTCCTTCCTTTCCTTTTTGTACTATTTATAATGCCGAGAATTGTATTTTCATACTCGCGCAGCTCGAGGGCTGCCAGGCTGCACGGCAAGCAGCTCAGAGAGGCAGCCTTCCCTGGAGCAGCCCTCACAGCCTTCTGCTCTGCTGAAACACCTCCTCCTCAGCTACAGCTCGAATGGTAGGTAGGAAAACGCTCGGGCTGTTCCCATGGCCCCCAGACACACGGGAGTTGAGGTGAATGAAACCTCACCATCAATTTCCGTCCCCGGTGTGAGGCGTGCAAATGACTTAAATCCTTTAGTTGGTGTTTTAGGGCCTTACAAACTGTATCGATCCTCAACGTGGAGGAACCTCAACAAGCCTTTTAACGTGCTGTGCCTGCAGGCAGTGAAATTCAATTGCCACAGCCACCCAGACTGAAGGGTACCTGAAAATTGAGGTCCTAGGTGAGATGACAGCAGTGTGGAGGTGGGCGTGGGAGGCAGCAGGGTCAGAGTCCCTGGGGAGCTGCCTCCTCAATAACCACTTGTCACACTTGGTGAAGCAGAACTGCCCTGATCATTGTGTTTGCTGTGAGGAGGGCTGGCAGCTGATAGTAAACAGCCTGGGAGCTAGTAGTAAACAGTTTGTATTTGCTCAGGGCACTTCTCCTGAGGGCTGTCTTTTGTTACAGAGCTGCTCCCTGGGCTGGGAGTCAGGAATTCCTGAGTTTATTCTGTAAGCTGTTTGTAAGGTGTTCGGACCCCTTGGCACTGGCTGCTACACTTGGGCAAGCCTGGAGTATCTGCCAGCAGCTGGTGATAAACCTGCTCCAGTCGCTGTTGTCATGGAGCATTAGCACATTCTTGGAGTGTTTTCTCCATTGTGGAGTGTTTTCTCCATTGTGGAGATGAACTTTAAGACAAGCAATTAGGCTTTGCTTGGTTAATCTGCTCTGAGTGCCATCTCCCCACCACCACACTTGGTTGTTTTTGTTGTTTTTTTTTTTTTCCTCTGGAACTGCAGAGGTGACTGTGGTTTATCTGCATGCTGATGAAATGAGCAGTGGGTTATGTGATGTTGGAGCTCCTGTTCCAGCTGCTCCAGGGCACTGCAGGAGGAGCACTTTGGTTAGAGAGCTCTGGGACATACCAAGTTTGGTTCGGCAAGCTGGGGTCTGTGCGGAGAGTGGGGCTGTGGGGGAGTGCTGCTGCCAAACACTCTCGTGCTGGGGCAATTCTCAGAAGGTGGAGGAATGGCTGTCACCACTGTGCAAGTAGGATGAGGTCCTGAGTGTTTCAAGGAGAAGATTTTGGGAGATGTATCAGTGCTGTGCACCTCCCCAGCGACAAGGCATGGGAATAAGGGAATTCTATTTCCCAGCTTCCCCAGATCCCCTGTCCAGGGAACTCACCAGCTCAAGTAACAAGCTCTCTGCACCAGCTCTGTCCCCACACCTCACACTGTGTTCATCTTTAGCTGGTGCTACCAAGAAGCTCCAAGTCTCTATCACCCGCTGAGCACAGCGTGAAGCTGCACCTTGCAGGTGGTCAGGAACCACAGGAGATGATCCTGGGGAATGTTTAAACCCTTCCCCTCTAGCCTCTCCAACAGCACAGCTGGGACTGGGAGAGCTGTAGCTGGTTTTTGCTAAAAAAAAAAAAAAAAAAAAAAAAACCCATAAGCACAATGTTTTTTTAAGCCTTCTCTGTTCTTAAACTTAGTTTTCCTCCTGCCACCTATTTGCAAACCCAATAAAGCTGCTTACAGTAATGCTGGCTCTAATTTGCTCTGCCTCAGCCATTGCTGAAATTCCTCCTCATTAGTGAAAATACAGCGAGGAGGGAGAGATGAGGCTTCTGGGCTGGGAAAGGGGGGAGAGGAGAACTCACTCAGCCAGATCTTTATGCCACCTGAGAGCCCAGAGTAATTAACTGAATCATTACCCCCACCAGTACCTGAGCAGCCCTTTCCCTGAAGAAAGATGCGTTTGAAATGGCCACAGGGGTGGCCTCTTCCATGAAGCTGAGAATTCCTCTTTCCTCTGCCAGCCACACGCCCCTGTGT
>NW_008589553.1:31145-32949 GCF_000691845.1 Merops nubicus
GGGTAGGGGGCAAGAGAAAGGGGACAGACTCTTCTCCTGGGGCCCAGCGACAGGACAAGGGGCAATGGGCACAAACTGGAACCCAAGAGGTTCCATCTGAGCAGGAGAAACTTTGGTGTGAGGGTGTAAGAGGCTGGAGCAGCTGCCCAGAGAGGCTGTGGAGTCTCCTGCTCTGGAGAGATTCCAAACCCTCCTGGATGTGACCCTGGGCACCCTGCTGTGGGTGAGCTGCTGGAGCAGGGGAGTTGGACGAGATGATCTCCAGAGGTCCCTTCCAACCCCACCATGCTGGGATCTCTTTTGGACATGCTTTAAATGACACATCCCCATTTTGAGCCCAGCAGCCTGACAGGCACCCACTAGTGCTTGCTGCAGCAGCTCCAAGGCTCAGAAAACTCAGGGAGGCAGGTCTCTCCCTGGCCCAGGCAGCAGCAGCTGCTGAGGGACAGTGACAGCCAGGAGCCATCCAGTCCTGCACCAGAGATGTGAATGACTTACAAAAGAGCATCTAAATGATCCAGTCACTTCTCTGTGAGCAAGACTAGCAGAAAGCAGATGGTAAAGCTCTCACCAGGCAGAAGCCACCACTCTATAAATGCTTCAAGCCCTTGAAACCATTTGTAGGACACTGTGATTTCTTACAGTGAAATGAAGGGGTGGGGCCAGGTTGAAGCATTCTCCATCTCCCAGATCAGGAGAAGCTACAAGCAGGCCAAGGATAAGTCATGTGAACACACAGGCATGAGACAGACCAAGAATCTTTTATTTTAACACAGTAAGTTTGAGTACAGCAGCAGAACTCGAGTCCGTCTGGGTTACATCACATCAGTAGGTGGCTGAGATCATCTGGCTTGGATTGGTTTAGGCAGGAATCCATTTCCATCTCAATAAAACCACTTTCAGGAGGCCAAATCCTTCTCTGCGGGGTGTTCTGCCACCCTGGGCTGGATCCTGCTGCTAAGCATTTCAGTCTTCACTTCTCTTCATACTTGTGCTTGATGTGTTTCCACAGTTTCTGTATGCAGAACAAACAAACAAAAAATCCAGAGTAATATCAGACAGCTTTTGTGGGGTCAGGGGATAGAGTTTCACTTCTTTCACTGCTGGCACAGTGAGAACAAGGGCAGCACCACACACAGATGAGGCACGTGCTCGGGTTTGCCACAGGCAACACTTACAGATCTTCAAAAATCACTTTCCTTGGTAATTTCATTTTCTAACCCTGCTTAAGAAAACATCAGCACGCAGAAAATCAAGGCTACAGTTAAAGGAGTGTGAAGTGCAGATGTGATTTTATGTCGACCCTGACAGGGACCCTGGTCTTGCTCTTACTGCATCTCCTCAGCTCACCCAACCCCTGGCACATTACTTTGGGGCAGTGAAGCTGTCACTTGGCACGGTACCAACCTCCAGCTGGTTTCATCACTTGGTTCAGGAGGCCAAAGAGCAGGAGGCAGGGCAGCTCTTGCTACGTTCTGAGCCATTAAGATGACCTGGCCCTCAAGGGAAACCATGCCCTGGGTGCTCGAGACCCCCGACCACAGCAGCACTGCAAGAGCAGGGACGTGCAGCACGCCCAGGTTGGTTTGTACTCGGTGTGAGATGGAACTAACAGCACCTCCTTCTTTCCTTAGGGCACGAGCTGCATCACCTCATCCTGTCCTGGGAGCTGAGTGTCCTGTCCATGTGACTTCAGTTTTTAGGCAGTTACTATCAGGGATCCTTCCAGAGAGCTTAGCAGAGATCCTAACCGAGATATTAGCAGAGCTCAGGGGCTCAGGGCAACCTGCTCTAGTTGCAGATG
>NW_008589554.1:0-207 GCF_000691845.1 Merops nubicus
CTCTTCCAGCCACAACAGTTCCATGATCCTATGAAAACATGGCCTGGTGAAGTCCAGCTCTGGCAGCTCCAATGAGAAGGGAACTGAATTCATTGCCAAGTGACAAAGTCACAGCACTTGCAGGACAAAACACAGCCAGAGTGGGGTCTTGCCGGGGCTGTGGCTCCCCAGGGATGCAGGTGCAGAGTCCTGATCCCCGGAGGGATG
>NW_008589554.1:278-979 GCF_000691845.1 Merops nubicus
TCCCGGCCCCCTCGCTGCCACTGAGCCACAAAGCCACGGGTGACCCTGTGCTGCAGGTCCCCAACTGTCACCTGCTGCTAGGGCACACCGGCCGGCCCAGTGTCGTGGGCTAATCTGGGAGCTGCTCTGTACAATTAGAACACACACACACAGAGGCAGGCAGCACCAGCGGAAAAAAAGAGCCCACTGAAAAAAAAAATGCTAATTATTCCACTATTATCAAAGTCAGCTGTTGCTGGTAGGACTAGAAAGGACACTAATTTAAATGAAGCATTTTCAGCTTGACAGCTTCCCTGTGAGATCAATCCTCAATTTCAGTCCTAACCACCAGAACAATGGTTTGAAATGCATTAAGTTGTTCACAAAGGATAATAAAATACTCCTTTCAGAAGGCTGGTCGCTCGGGTAAATGAGCCATTTGGGCTTCAAGGAACCCAAGATGAAAACGCCTTGAAGGAATTCCTTGGAAAGAGCAAATCCCAGGTTCTCCCACTCTCTGCAAGCGCCGCATGGGGTGGGAATGACTGAAGCATCCAACCATTCGCCGCGGGGTGAGGGAGCTGGGATCGCTCTGTGCTCGTCTTGCCGCTGCTATTTTTATGATGTCCCATAATAAGAGAACAAAAGGGACCGTTTTATGAAATTAATCGCCAGCACAATTACAAAACCTAAGGGCGAGGGAGGGGCTTCCATGGCTATTC
>NW_008589554.1:2026-3997 GCF_000691845.1 Merops nubicus
CTCTCCAGAGCCCCCCCAAAAGCTGTGGTGGGTGCTCCCCGCCATGCAGCCACAGCTTTGTCTGCATGCACCCAGCCTGTCCATGAACAAGATTCCCTATGGCAGACAAGTCGCTGCACCTTCAGACTGCCTCTTGCTGGTGGAGCAGAAGTGTCACCTTACCTTCGAGAAGGGCTTAAAGACCCGACGGGGTCACAAAGAAATCCTGGGGGAAGCAGCCAAGGTGCCCAGCCCGACAAAGGGTTTGCAGTTTACTGCGGGGCTCTAGGCTGGGTGCCTCTGAGCAGAATTTGCTGGGCCAAACCCTGGGACACTCCAAATGTCCCTGCACCCACAGAAGGAACCATCCATGGGCAGCTGGGCCCCGGGAAAGGGCAAACTTTGGGAGGCCACCGCGCAGAGACGAGCACGAGCATCCCCCTCCCCATCACACAGCCACCAGCAGCCCACCCCTCACTCCTCTGGGGCTCGCTGGGTGCTGGAATAACCGTTCCACAGCCACTAGAAAGCAGATTAACACCCCCTGCACCGGGCTGGGCCGACCAAAGCAACGTGAGAGCCCCCTCCTCATGCAAGCACAGCCAGGGGAGGGTTTCTTTCTCTGTCCCAACAGCCAGCCTGAGGGTTTGGAAGCAGCAGCAGGGGACAGGGTTAGTGGGACATGCGGTTAGCGACAGCTCAGCCCCCCGAGCCCGGTTATGGCCTCGAGATCAGAGACCATCTACGGTTAGACCCCTTCGTAGAGATAGAGAGAACAAAAATATTTACCATTAGAAAACGTCTCAAGGATAACGTGTTGCTGGAAGTGTCTCTCCCCTGTTTAACATTATAAAAAAGTGATTTAGAAACAGTGGCCAGCAAGGAGCTCACACATCAATGGGTTCGACTCCGCTGCCTTTCCAGCCTGCTGGAAATTGTCCCTGTGGGTTTTTTTTCTCCCCCCACCTCCCAAAAGAGCCAGACCCTGAGGTCTGGGGCCGGTGCTCTCGACTCCTCCATCGCCCTGCCTGCCGCAGCCCATGTCCCACAGCCTCTCCAAACCCCTCTGGGTTCACCCCCTGCCCCGAGCCCCATGCGAGAGGGAGGAAGCGCGACACGAGGAGCGTTAGTGCAGCCCGTTAGTCTGGGGAACAGGGTCCTCGCCCTCGCTGGAGCAGAACCAGCAGCACGGACACGGCGTGGCCATGGGCTTCAGGAAGGGAACTGCATCCCACCGGTGGGACCACTGGGATTTAGCAGCCAAGCCATCAGCGAGCCTGAATTTTGGGCTGCTCCGCCTCACCCTTGCGTCGGTGCCCCAAGGTGCTGAGTACCCGAGGAAGCCTGAGGGGACACACAGCCAAGAAGAGGCTGAAAGCAGCCTGGCACAAAGCCCCAAGTCCATCCTAAAACACCCAAAGAGGGCCTCAAAAAATTAGCTTGAGCTTTGCCCCACAAAGGAAACTACCTGGCACCACCCATCTGTGGCTGGGAGACATCCCTCCTTCATCCCACTCATTTTGAGGAGGGGACAAAGCCCCCCAGCAATTCTTTTTGCTCCCATGGCAGTGCTGGACTGAAGTTGCAGAGCCCCTGGGTGAGGGCAGGGTGGGGGTGCTCGGGGCACACGGAGCCCACCGACCGAGTGGAGACGAGAGTGTCCCCCAGAAATGACGGCGGGTCCGTGCAGAGGGGAGGAGGGTGGAAGGGAGAAGAGGGAAAACGCAGCCCCCAGCTGTGCCTGCGCTGTGCCGGGGGGCTCAGGCTGAGGGCAGGGATCTGGGAGCTGGGACACGAGGTGCCGAGGCTCTGCAGGGACCGTGTCCTCCTCGGGGAGGTTGAGGAGCGTGCGTGACGCGCCCAGGGCCACCCGCCTCGCGTCCCCATGCTCTGCATTCCCCCTCCCAGAGCCCTCCTCCGCCGCTGTCCCTTCGCTCTGGTGTCCCCAGCAGTGCCCCAGCGCAGCCCCTGCTCCCGGCACCGCTGACTTCC
>NW_008589554.1:4013-5437 GCF_000691845.1 Merops nubicus
CACCGGGGCCGCCGCAAACCGCCCGGGCACGGGTCAGGAAATCGGCTGTAAAACCTGAGCTGGGTTTAGTTTCCTTCCCCATCTAATCATATTTCCTCCCCAGCCACCCCTTCCCTCTCCGCCGGCGCTCACCGTGAGCCGGGGGCCAGCGATGGCCCCGCTGAACCCCAAATATCATCACGAGGGAGCTGCAGTGATGCCCTGGCTTGCAAATCTTCTCAGAAAGCCATAATCTGCATCAGACATCACAGCCTGGTCTGCTTCTCCCCATGGGTGCTGCACCCCGAGCTAATGGAGGGCAATTTTATGTGCTTTTATTTTTATTTTTTTAAAAAAAAAGTCTTCTTTTTGAGCATAAATAGAAATATATAAGGTCATCGGCCTCCCCTCCTGGCTCCCCCTCCCCCTGGAGCCTGCAGACATGTTGGGAGCCATTAGGGCTGGCCCCGCTTTGCTCAGAGGCATGTTATTCATTATCTGCATTTTTAAAAGCAGCAATAAAAAGCGGAAAAATGAAAAACACCGGCCGTGGCCTAATGAAACTGTCACTCACAGGGGCTGATCGTGCTTCCTGCCGCGTGGTGTGATCTGAAGGGAACCTGGACCAGGGGCCTGTCCCGGCAGCCCATCAAACGCACCGCGTACAATTTCAAAGCCCGTGGCCCGGGGAGCGAGTTTGCGTTTCCCCTTGCTGGAAACTTTATTCTCCTTGAAATGATGAAATATTTCAGAGGAAATGGGGAAGGGGCGTCGGAGGGAGCACCGGGGTGGGGGGAGGGCTGTTTGCTGAGCCCGGGCCATAAAACAAGAAAGGGTGGTTATAAATATCTGAGCAGGTACCTCGGCTGTAAATCTGCCGGCCGGGCATCCCCGAGGGGCGGCCGCCGGCTCCCAGCGTCCGGAGCACAATCCCACAGTGTTCCCATGGTGGGGCTGGGAATCCCCCGGGAGACGTGGGAGCTGGGCAGGCCCCTTCCTGCAGAGAGGGGGCCGCAGACCCAAAAGGGATGCAAAAGGCACCGTCGGTGGGTTTTGGGCTGGTGCTGCTCCTAAAAATCCTCAGCTGAGGTGTTTGATTTGTCCTGGGAAGGTGGGCGAGGACAGTGCTCATGGGGATGCTGGGAGAGGCCTCCCCAGCAGATCATGAAGTTTTGGCCAAGGCCATGAGAACGAGTGATTTTGGAAACCCCCAAATCCCACCCTCACACCTGCAGTACCCTGGGTCTGAGTGCTGAGACGCTCCAGCAAACAGACCCCTCTTGAGCAGCCCCCAAATCACAAGATGCTTCCACAGAGCTCCTCAGGAACATAATTTCTGTGCCAAACCTCCCCAGATCCTCACACCAATACCGACACCACAGACGCAGGGGCTGACCCCCCCCCGGGGGGCCCAAAGAACCCATCACAGGGGGTCCCCCCCCCCC
>NW_008589554.1:5510-11106 GCF_000691845.1 Merops nubicus
GGTGGTCCCCAGCCAGAAGCCAGGGTGGACTGGGATGTATCCGGGAAGCGTGCTTGTGACAGCAGGGACATTAAGGGAGCAGTGAGGGAGCAGCCAGGGGCTCGGGGGGTGGGGGCTCCTTCGCCCCGAGGATGGAGCCGTCTTTGGAAAGCGCAGAGGGCTTTCTGTTCAGGCACAGTGGGGACATGGGGAGCCAAAACCTCTCTCTTTCTTTCAGCTCCTTTTTCCTTTTTATTTTGCAAGAACTCAAATGTCTAGAGCAATTTGTGGACTTAATCACTCCCCGAATGTAACATTTTTTTAAATCAAATCAGCTGTTAAACGGCATAAGCATATGAAACCAGTAAAACTTCCATCTCTGTTTGATGTTTTACAATTTGAAAACATACACAGGAAAAAGACAATTCTGGGGGTGGGCGAGTTGTCAGGTTGTTGGGGTTTTAGGTGGGTTTTTTGTTTTTTTGCAAGACAATTGTTCCCAAGCCCAGGCCCCACGGTGCCAAGTCAGAATGGATCGTCACGGCCAAATCTGTCCCCTCCGTGTCCCTCCCTGAATGCTGCCCACGATGGCGACAGCGACAATTTCTAGCATGGGGACATTCTCACCCCTCTGCCTCCAGCAGCTCAGAGACAGGCAGGGACCGGCCCGTCCCCAGATGGCCCCTCCAGCATCCCCGTGGCCTGCACCCCCGTCGCCACTTTTGCTCGTCTCGGTCGAGTGGCGACGCGTCCCCGCGGTACCCGCAGCACCCCTCACACACACACCGAGTTTCTCCACAAAGGGCAACACCACAGCCCCAAAGCTCAAAAAAACCTCATCGAGGAGCCAAAATCTCATTGCCAGGGGAGGAAGCCGAGTCGTCCCTGCCCCAGCCCACGTCCCCACGGCCGGGCGAGGGCTCGCACCTACCGATGCACGTCACCCCGTCGGAGTGGAGCAGGAACTTGACGTGGCAGCCGCACTTGGGCCCCTGGTCGGTGTCGTCGCAGGTGTGCTGGCACCCCCCGTTCCCGTAGTTGCAGGTCACTGCAGGAGGCAAAGCACCGGCTGTCACCCAGGGTCCCAGCCCTCCTCTTCCTCACCCAGCATCCTGTCACATCCCCACCCGGCGGGATCACAAACCCGGCTTGGAAAACCCTTGGAGAGATCCCTCCCTCGTGGATAATTCTAAAGCCCTTCGAGTTTCCCTGCGGCATCCTGGCAGATGCAAACTGTGATGTGGTTTCTTGTGCCTTCCCTTTGTGAAGCTGCCCAATGCCACCGGCGGAGCCTGAGCAGAGATGGCCGGTGGACTGGTTGCCCCTGACCCTGGGCCTGGTGTTGCAGGGGAAGGGTGGGACTTTTCTGAGCTCTGGAATGATTCAGGTGCTCCTGGGAACCCCTGCCAGCCCTCCCCAGGGGGCAAGGCGTACTGTTCATTTAGCTTGGAGGGAAAATAGGCTTGTAGGATTAAAACTCCATTTCATCAGCGGTTTTACACGTTTGCTGCAGACAGCAAATGAGAAACAAAATAAAAATAATTGCATAAACACATACATATCTATTTAATCACCCTGGCAGTGCCAGCGAGATGCTGGCAGGAGATCAGACAGACTGAGAGCACCACATCCCCTGGGGAGAGGATTCCTGCGCTCCTCCCGTGCCGATCACCCTCTCCCTGCTCACCTCCCCTTGGGAATGTGAAGCTGGTGGGACTGGAACAGGGGATGCTGCCCCTCTGGGACCCCCTTTAACTGCCATTTCAGCCCAGGCAGTGTAAGGGCATAATCATGGCAGGGGTGGATGCCAGGAGCATTGTCTGTAAGGGCATCAGTGCAGAGCTGGGCATGCAGGAGGAAAATGAAGCCAGGCGGCTCCAGGGTTGACAAACCAGGGGGTGAGGGCTTTGCAGCAGGGCCAGGAAGTGTCTGTACCATGGGGACAGGGTTAGGGGTGCCCAGGAGGCCACGTCCCCATCCCTGGGGCTCTCCTTACGTTTGCAGTCACGCTGGTTCTTGGTGAGCTCGAAGCCGGGGCGGCACTCGCAGGCGATGCCCCCCTTGGGGGTCTCCCTGCAGATGTGGGCACAGCCATGGTTCTTGTTCATGCAGTTCATTCCTTCTAAAAGAGAGAAGGAAGCCAAGTAAAGCTCCAAAAGTTTGCCTGCACCGATCCATGGTGGCAGAAGGATGTGAGGGGTGGGACGGGGATGGAGAGATGGGGGCAACAAGGGGAAAACCTTGCAAGCAAGGAGCTTAGAGGGGACAGGATAACCTCAGGCAATGCCTCAAAGGGCAGCACCTCCTGGCACAGAGCTGCTCAGGAAGGTGGACAAAGCCAGCCTGGAGCTTTGAACCTTTGATTCCCCCCCATTGCTTTGGGTAAGACCCTGCTCACAGGTCTCGGGGCAAGCAGCAGGCACAGAAGCTGATGGGACAGAATGCTCCAGCTCCCTTCTGGAGGGTGAGGAGGATGGAGTGAGCATGGCTGTGATTACAGACCCCCTGGCAGGAAATCCCAGCGTTGTTCAGCCAGGCAAGGGAGGGTTTTAGGCAGGGCAGAGCTGGCTGCCCCAGAGCTGCTGTGCTGGGGTGAGCCCTGGGGCTGTTCCTGTAAGCTATGGGATGAACTGACAGCTCGGGGAGGATTCACACGCTGGGCAATGAGGGTTTGGGGACCTGCTGGTTCCCATTATTGGAGCTGCTGTTTCGCCCTCACTGACTCATTCACAGCCTCTCTCAGGGCACGGGGACACCCAGCTGCAGAAAGCTGGGTTCAGAAGATGCCAAACGGGACATTGGCAGGAGTTTATGAGACATTTAACAAAACCCACAGCAAGCCAGGGATGGTCTCCAGAAGAGGCAACTGCCTGCCAGAAAAAGGCCCTGAGCAGAGGGAGGGCACCCAGTGCTGAGCCCACCATGGGGTGAGCAGTGCCAGCATCAGGACAGTGACCAGGCAGAGCTGCAAGCCCCTGGGCTGCCAAGAGCCTGGGGCAGGAGGGTCAGGGCACCTCAAAGGAGGATGCTGAGATGCATGGGAAGGGTTAAAATCCACAGGCTGGAGTCTGTGGGTGCCCCAGGCTGCTCCCCATCACCTGCCCAGCAGATCCCTCCTGCCTCTACTCGGGACAGGACCATCATCTGCAACTGCAGGGACAGGCAAGACCCTCTGTATTCAGAGTCTCCCCCCTCCAACCACAGCAGGGGCTGGAAACCCCCAGGCTGCAGGGATTCACACTCCATTCCCCCAGCACCCTCAGCACCCCAGGGTGCTGCTGTGAGCTCCTGTGCTCCACCCAGCCCTGCCCTGAGACCCCCGGGTACACCATGCCCTAGGGGTGCCCAGGACAGCCAAGCCCTCTCAGCTCTCCTCCAAACGGTGGCTTTTCCTCTCTCCTTTTTTACTGCTGCCCTTTACTACCTGGCACCATCTCTGCAGCATCCCAGGTACCACAGCAGACACAGAGACCTTTGAGGCTGACCCTGCCCCACTGTGCTGCTGCTCCCCTGGAGAAACCACCTTCCAGAGAAGCCAGATCCTGGCAGGATCTGTCTGGCAGCCTGCAGAGATCCCCTGGCATGTCCCAGCAGATGCCCATGTGCCCTGGATCCCCTCCAGACCCGGATGGCCACACACTCTCTTCCTAAGACGCCCCAGGTGATTCCACCTGAGCATCCTCCTCAGCTGCACAGCCCCAGGACAGAGCAATCCCTCAGTGCCTAGAGCCACCGCCTGGGAAGGGAGCCCTTGAGCTTTGCATCCCCTCTAATCCTCCCTCTCCCTGCAACATCATCATCTGCTCATGCTCCAGCACCGTGGAGGACCCTGCTCACCCCTTTTGCTCGCCTGTCATCATCAGGCTGAGCTTGACAAGGTCTAAAGGCACCAATACCCCAGTGAGCCTCAGCCCTTGGCCTCTCCTTACTGGGAGGGACTGGACAGTGTGAGGGAGAGGGTTGTGGTGCTGCAGGAGGGGGTCCTAGGATCCATCCCTCCACCCAGCAGCATTTCATCCCCTCTGCTTCAGGAGGGAGAGAATAAAGCAAGACGGAGATTGAGAAACAGAACAGAGGAAAAGAAGAAAGCCTCCTGCCAGGGGAGAAGAGAGAGAAGGAGCTGGCAAGGACCCCAGAAGGAAGGAAGCAGCCGTAACGTTGAGGTTTAGCTCCAATACCAAATGCTTCTGCCTTGGCAGTGCCCAAGAGCCAGGAGTAAAGTCAGAACAGCCTTAAACATCCGACCCTAATTTGTCCTCAGCTCTCTGCTTTTTCCAGGCTCGCCGCCCAGGGACCAGCTGCAACCCTCCCACCCCTCACCCTCAGCAGCTGCTCCTGAGCCTGAGCTCAGGGACCCTGTAGCAGCTAGGAGATCAGTCGCAGGGTGCAGAAGCAACACAGACCTCCCCAGGCTGACAACACTCTGCAGCCATTCAGCTCACAAAATCAGCTCAACACCCAGCACCTGCATCCCTGTCCCTAGCAGGGGCCACCCACGGTGTCACCGAAGGGACAGAGCACCCAGTTCAGCCCTGCTGGGGACACGGGAGCTGCCCCTGTGGCTGCTGGGCTGTCCTGGGCTGGGCGAGATTCTCCAGGGAGCTGGAGGGACCAACGCAGCTGGGAAGGGGGAAAGCAAAACCACTCAGCTGGCTTTGCCAAGCAGCGGAGATAAAAATCAGCAGTGATGCAAAAATCTCTCATTTCCTCCTATTTTGGCTAAGAGATTGCTCCAGACGGCAGCAATTTAGAGCTGATAGCGAGACGAGGGGCTCGGTGCTGTGCAAGACCTGGCAGGAGGAGATGAGTCTGGCAGGGTGGTGTGAGGATCTCCAAGTACCTTTTATTTAATAAAAGACTCTGGATAAAGGATTAACATCCTTGGTTTGGTGTTACTGTGCTTGACTAAGAGGCCTGTGAGGGTTTTGATCCCGGGATGTTTATGAGCCCTGCAACATCCTCATAACGAATTTCCTTTTAAATCTGCAGGACCAAGAAGGGTCATGAACCAGCACTCAAATCCAAGCACCACGCAGGGGTGGCCAGGGGTGACAGGAGACAGACCTGCCCGACAAATGCAGGGGATGGAGGGTGCCCCGGGGTGGGGGGACACCAGGCACTAACCTTCAGGCCGCTGGATGCAGGTATGCTGGTTGTCACTCAGGAAGAACCCCTCCCGGCAGAAGCACTCGTAGCTGCCCATCATGTTGACACAGGTCTGCTGGCAGCCACCGTTGCCCTCTGAGCACTCGTCCAGGTCTGCAAGGGGAAGGTGGCAGGGGGTGAGAGTGGCTCTGTGGCATGCCAAGGGGATGGGGAACCCGATGTGACTGATCTGTTATGCAGCAAATCAATTCTGCTTTACATCTGTGATCCCCCAAACCCCCCTAGAAAAAAAAGGAGACGCCTGAGGGCTGCAGGGGATGAAGGCAATGAACCTCAAGGGGTGAGTCTTAGAGGCCATACAGCTAAAACAAGGTCCAGCCTCATTTTACAGAAGGGAAAACCAAACCCTGGAGAAAGGGATTTTCCTTGTCCTGGAACCCCCAAAGCACGCAGGATGCTCGGCCAGGATGGCAGCTGCAGCCCCCCCCTGCCCCCCACCCCCGGGCCGGCT
>NW_008589554.1:11137-12998 GCF_000691845.1 Merops nubicus
CTGGGGGGGGCTGCCTGCACTTCATTAGGGGGAGCTGGGAAACCTTAGCCTGGAGCAGGGATAATTACTTGTAAGGAGACACAAATCCCCGGCAGCTCTGCTGCCCTCGTGCCTGTTTTGGTTTAAAAACCGAGGCTGGAGGGGGCTCGAGACGTGCACCAGTGGCAGCGGCGATGCCCTCGCCCCAGGCTGCTCCTGCTCCACCCCTGAACACCCCTCATTCAACAAAGAGCCTCAGCCCGCCGCTCCCTCCGGAGGGATTCTGGGGACAGTGGTCCCAGCTGAGCCTGATGGTGCCCCGAGGTGCTGGAGCAGGGGGGATGTGGGGCAGAGAGGGGAGCGAGGGGCCCCGTGCCAAAGGAAACCTCCCGTGAGCCCGAGCCTTGCAGAGCTGGGAGAGCAGCTGGGAGACGGCACGTGCCAGGGGGGGTCCCAGCCCCGGCCCCCACAGCACCACTCTCCTCCCTGAGAGGCACAGCATGCACCCGAAACTCTTGATTTTGGGGAAAGAGGTGGATGGATGGACCCGACCAGCGTGGGTGCCTTGCACCGTGCCCAGCCCTAGAGGATGCTGCAGCCCTGGGGGATGCTCAGAAATCAAAGCGGGGCTGCAGCTCTGAGTGGAGACTGCCAAGGCAGCGGAGTGCAGGAGCACCCTGCCAACTCGCTACCTTGGAAAGGAGGTGTTGAAAACATCAGCTCACACTCCAGTGCCCACGGGGAGGCCAAGGGCTGGCAGCCAGGCTGCAGCCAGACACAAAAGGGACGTCCTCTGCCATGGCAGGAGGCTCGCAGCTTCCTCTGAGGCTCGGCCCAGCCAAGCTATGTCCTGCAGATACCAATAACTCTCCTCAAATCCCCTCGCTTAGAAGAAGGGCTTAAAGTCTTGTGACTTCTCCTTCGAGCTCAGCACAAAAACGAGGAGGCAGCCGTTCAAACCCGATGGCTGAAACGAGACCCTGCTGCTCTAATACCTGTTTTATTAAGTGCAGTGGAGATGGGCAGAAGCCAGCAGGGCCCGTGTCAGGACGGGGGCTCGAATTCCTGTCCTGGTTCAAAAGGTTGCCCAGGGTGGGCAACATGGGGGCCACTGGGATCTGGGGGGCTCACACCCCAACCCAGCTCTGGCTCCACTGCTGCTCGCTGCGCCAGCAAAGCCTGGGCATGACACTCTGCTTTGCTCTGCCTCTTTTTCTTCTGCAAATAGGAGACACTTGCAGGCGAAGCAGAGTCAGGATGGGGAGAAGGAGGATGGGAAAACTCGACAGGGTTCACCTCTGCTGCCCTCTGAGAGTGGCTGCTGAGCAAACCCAGCCAGAGTGCTGAGGGTCTTGACATCCTCATCCATAAAATGGGCTCTGGGGATAAACCTGCATCATGCCTATGGCGAAGCAACGTGGTGAGGTGCTGGGATAAGCTGACGAAAGGCTCAAGGGGGGAGCTGGGGCTCCCCCACCCCAGGTCTCCCCTCACCCTGCTGCTCCCCAGCCACTTCCATCCCCTCCCACCCAACTCTGTAAACACATGACGTCTGTGGCTCGCCAAACCCAGCTTTCCTTTCTTCTCCTCGGGCTCATCCTCCCCTGGGAGAGGAAGGCAAAGCTGCCCGCCCGCGCCGTGTAAATCTCCCCCCTCCCCGAGGAGGCTGCAAAGATCCCGGTGATGGTGGTTAATGCAAAGCGTATGTGCCCATAATCCCTTCCCCCTCCTCCTCCTCCCAGTGATGAGCTCATTAATGACCCCTCTGCAGACACTAATTAGAAAATAGCATGAGCTCCAGGCAGAGGGGAAGGCGGGCGGCCCCGCTGCCCGGTGATCCCCCGTGGGTGCCAGGGGAGGAAGCGGGTGCCGGGGCTCTGCC
>NW_008589555.1:0-12986 GCF_000691845.1 Merops nubicus
CCTTACCAGGCACAGGGGTGAGACTGATTGGCTTCCCTGGTTCTTCCTTTTTACCCTTTTTGAAAATGGGGGTTATATTTCCCCTTTTCCAGTCAGTGGGGACTTCACCAGACTGCCATGACTTTTGGAATATAATAGAGAGGGGGTTAGCAACCTCATCTGCCAGCTCTCTTGGTATCTACGGGTGTATCCCATCGGGTCCCATGGACATGAACACAGGGTAAAGCAGAATAATGCTTTTTGAGGGAATAAGTTCTGATCTAGGTGGAAATGAGTAGAAATTGGTAGCAAAAGAAGGTTAGACTTTAATAGATAATCTACTCTGGCATCTATAAGCATGAAACTGCAGGACAGATGAACAGTAGAGGTGGAAAACCACAGCTCTACTGGAATAACTGCTACAAATACTTGTTAACATTCAATAGCCATTACTTGGATACATGAATGGAAAACATTAGAATATTTTTCAGACTTCAGGTTTAAATCTTTTGGCAGGGAAGAAGCATTTTTTACTTTGCATAATAAATGCAAACTAAAGTTCTAACCTTAAACAGTGGTGATGGAAATAAATACAAAATGAGCATATGATTGCATCAGTGCATGAAGAGTATATGAAATAAATCTTAAGAATTACAAGGATACGCATCATTGTAGAAACCACGGAGAGCAACGGGGAAACTTGACATCAGTGCACGGTGACGTACTTGCCTTCTTGCAAGGTTCGAGAAGGAGCTGTGCTAGAACTGCTGGAAGTATGGTGTGATGCTTGGCTGGGGACAGGACACAAAAAGAGGGAGGAGGCAGTCAATAACTCTTCCTGCTTTTGTGCTCCTTGGAGACAATGGATTTGCCCCTAGGGGAGCTGCAGTTCTATCTTTTCTCTGGAATCACCTACCTGCCTCTAACTTAATAAAACAGGAGGGAAATTAACAAAACTTGGAGGTTACTTAGTGAAATGTAATGCAAGATTAATTTAATCTGTATATACGTAAAAATGTGGAGAGGTTTATTTGTTCTAATATACTTTGAGAGGTTTCTCCTTCCTGTTGTACCAAACAAAACAAAAATCCTTATTCCTTGTAGTGCAAAGCACACAGAACACCATCATTCAGGGCTACAGGCATTTAATTTGCAAGACTACAGACATTTATTTTAATTAGGGCTGAGCTGTAGTCAGTAATAAGTCTGTACAGCTTTCAGTAACTAAGTTATCTTTCCTTAAATAATGTTTATCCTTTGGGAAAGGGCTGCATCCCTTCTGCTTTTAGGCCATGAGCCAAGCCTTACCATCTTTTCCAGTACTCAGATTCTCTTGTCTTTTTGTACTTTGTGTAGGACTGGGATGCCATAGGCTGGTGAAAGTAAGCAGCACTTATGTTACCACATTTATTTAGAGCATGTTCATTGTGAAAAATAAGCTTATCTCCTCCATCTTTTATTCTAGATTCTTTCTTGATTATACTGAACATAACTTCAAAAGGAGTGTGTTGGGCTGCCTTTACAGTTTTTACACAGAGTCAAAGGGGAGCTGTGCATAAGCTTTGAAGAAAAAGAAATTAAGAATACTAAGTAGTGGTTATGTGTATTAGGAAGTCTTGTGCTTGAGCCTGGGAAAACACTCAAGAATGAACTGAGGGCTGGAGCAGCTCTCCTATGAGGACAGACAGAGAGTTGAGGCTGTTCAGTCTGGAGAAGAGAAGGCTCCGAGGTGACCTTATTGTGGCCTTCCAGTATCTTAGGGGGGCCTACAAGAAAGCTGGGGAGGGACTTTTTAGGATATCGAGTAACAGGACTAGGGGGAATGGGGCAAAGCTGGAAGTGGGCAGATTCAGGCTGGATGTGAGGAAGAAGTTCTTCCTCATGAGAGTGGTGAGACCCTGGAATGGGTTGCCCCGGGAGGTGGTTGAGGCCCCATACCTGGGGGTCTTTAAGGCCAGGCTGGATGAGGCTCTGGGCAGCCTGATCTAGTGGGAGGTGTCCCTGCTCATGGCAGAGGGGTTGGAACTGGGTGATCCTTGTGGTCCCTTCCAACCCTGATGGATTCTGATCTGTTTTAGCAGAGGGCTTTAGAGCCCTAATGGCTCAATGGTTGGACTTGATGATCTTGGAGGTCCCTTCCAATCTAAAGGATTCTATGTGTATGTTTCCTTACTGCATAATTGTTTTCATATAGGCTTCATCGTGTGGTAGTGTCCTTTTGGTCTATGGCCTAAGCCAATATGCTGCTCTTTTCTTATATTTTTCTACATGGAATATTTGCTTTATGCTACGGAGGTTTTTTACTTTGTGCTGGATGAAGATGGCTCCACCAGACTTTCAAATATTTGCCATTTATACCTTTTCTCCTTGAAAAATTATGTCAAAATCCAGCTTTTGCTAGCTGGAGCAAACCTTTGTCAGTTGCTGATCCATTGGTCCTTAGTCAGAAGCTGTTCAAAGGGGGAGCTCTTTGTACTTGTTCTCAGTGATGCATCATTTTGCTTTCTTAGAGCTCCTGCCTTAGGACTTAAATCTCAGTTGCTTTTTATGGTCCTGTATTTTAGGCAATAGATTTCAGCCAATTTTATGTTTTAGTGACATCAAAAGAGGAAAACTCAATAAATAATTTCTAATTAAGAAGAATTCATAAGCTGCTAATGCCAGTCAGGCATATTTCTGTATGTAAGAATGAAATAGAGAAGAATTTAAAATGATGACAGAGAGGTGTTTAGTGACTCTGGTGTTATTGATTATTATTAATTTCCAGAAGTTGACAAATTATGCCAGTGAAAAGATTAATTTATATATGCCTGATTTCTTAAGGTCTTTACTCAAGCAACTGCTTTGTTGGTAGAGGTAAAATATAAGTACTTTAAACATCTTGTTCTTCATCTTCATATTTCTAAACATTACAAGCAGCTTTACTAATTTTCTGTTTGTTTTGTTTATATATTTGTTTGGTTTTTTTTTTCAACATTAGGCTACTGAGATCTCTGATCCAAACCCAGTCACGATGCTTATTCTGTGTGTCTACCTGTATGAAAATCTCCCTCATTACTTGCCCAAGAACACTATAGAATTTTCTGGAGCTCTCCATTCAACTGTTGTTAAACAGGTACCGATACCGTTGAATTTAGATAGGGAGGAGTACAAGGTTAAAGTGTTGTATTTATTGATCTCTTTATATTACATATATACAACAAAGAACGAATAGGTTTCATGTCATTTGATTACTAAAATATAGAAGATAGAATCATGCATCTTCTTATTTTTCCTCTCAGGCTTGAGATCCTGACTTCTCCTACTGGTTTTTCCCTATGCTTGTAAGCACAGAAAAAAATCTGAGTCTGACAAATCTGAGATCAAAGACAGAGAGGAGTAAGAGATGAATAGGCATAGGAGTGCAGTGCACACTTCATAAAGAGTACTCAGAAAAATTGAGGTTGTTTAATCTGAGGGTAGTCTGGACTCCTTAGGAAATAAAATGATCGATCTACCTAGTTATTTGAAGTACAAACTAAGGCTACCACAAAACAAGAAAGTATTTTGGAACTGAGCTGCAGAACACACTTTTTATAGTCTAAAAATTGAATAAAAATAGACTGACTTTGTTTTTGGTGGTGTTGTGATAGGTGCGTCTGAAAAACCCAAGCTGTAAAACTTTAATATACAACGCTATGCTTGTAGGAAGAGATGCTGATGATTTCTCATTATCCAAAGGGAACACTGTCACCATTGACCCTAGGTAAGTGATTTTTTTTTTTTAGTGTTATTAATAAGTCTAGCATTTATAGAAATATAAACCTACTAATTTAATAATGATGGAACACTAGAAATGTGTTCAACTACAAACAGGGAAAAATTAGTCAGTATAAAGACCAGGCTTTCTCTCTTTAACCTAGAACAAATCCAGTGGGATTTATCAGTGGGACACACAATTTAGCTCAACAGAGCTTTAAGAATGCAATATAAGCCTTCAGATCATTACAGGAAGATCATTAGAGGAGTCATCAGTGTCCAATAAAAATTTTTGTCCCAATGTATTGAAAGATTTAATTTACAGTTTGGATCTGCTGTTCTTATTTTATATTTTTGCTCATCTAAAGCCAAAACATTTCTTTGGAACTTGAGTCACGTTTTTTACATCAGTGCATTGTGGAAGCATAAGCAGGTAAGAATAAGAAACAAAACCTGAAGTTTTAGGAAAAAGATTGATATTTTTTTTTTTAATTGAAGTGTGACTGTGAACGTAAAAGTCCATGATACATGTTTGATAGTAGTGTTAGACTGCTCTTTTTTGCCTCCCTCCTCCCTCCCCACCAAGATAGAAACTGTTGCATCTGCAATGTAGTTATTTCTGTCTTACATTTCTGAAAGCCATCTGGGGATTCTGAAGAGATTTAATTTTGGGGAAACATGAGGTTGTTAATTTTTGGTAGCAGATATACTTATGGTGTATCACCATCTTCTTTTTGTTCACTAAGTATGTTTCCTCTTTCTGTGCTATGTGGCTTTATGACTGTCTGCAGATATTTCACTAATCCCTGTTTAACTAGTGAAAACAAGAGAGATGTAGCTGTCTGCCTTTCTGATATTTTTGCCTTTTTGTAAATATGCTTTCACAGAGGTGCCACCAGGTTGGCTGATGGGCTTAGCTGTGTCCTGCAGTGAATCCATTATGGAGCCATTTGGAACTGTCTGTGTTTTGCTCAGGGCAGATCCTGGTCTCTTTGCATACAGGCTGTCCCTACAGCCCCCTGTTACCAAAACCTACATCCAATATCTAACAGTAATGTAAATTTAATATCAGTTGGCTGAGATGAAACTGAATTTAATCAGGGAAATCTTCCAATGACTATGCTGTCATTCTGCACTGGCTTTTGGGATGCAGCAGAACGTTCTCAGTGTAGTCAAGTGTCAGATCTTGCATACAATGTAATCAATCTTTGATCTGAGACAGGTACTCTCCAGGGCACTGTACTGTGCCATATAGACTTGCCATTCACAGCAGTAACAGTATAAAGGCCTCTAGGCTTTTCTGTGGTATAGACAGCCTACATGTTACTCAGTCAGACTGTCTTAGCAAGAAAAATTATGATCACTTGATCAATATTTGAAAGTACCTTCCTGGGAAAGGGGACCTGTTAAACTGCAAACAATACAGAACAAAACTTTTTATAAGAACAACAGCTTGAAGCTGGAATAGTTCAGATTCAACACATCAAGTAGCAAAAGTGGTTAGCTATTGAGGCAAGAAACTGTATCTGAAAGAGAAATTCTAGCTCTAGGGATTTTGCAAATCACTGAACATTGAAAATGGTGCAAGAAGTGACCTCCAAAAGTTATTTAATCAAGGCTTCTGCCTCAGATAATAGCGGGTGCTTTCTCAGAAAAATGCTTCTGCCAAATGGTAGTTCTCAGAAGCAACTGAAGGATGATGTGGCTGTACATAACAGCTTGCAATGTGTAGCTAATTAGGTTTGTGTTACCTAGTTGCTTCTGTTGTGTTACCTAGTTGCTTCTGTCTCTGCAGATTTGATCCCTCCAAACAACTCCTTTCTCTTTCTTTTCATACACTGAAGTATAACAAATAAAAGATGGAAAATTTAATTGCTTGCTTTTTTGAAAGATGTTACACACTGAGCTGATAAATTAAGACTCTTTGACCCCTACAATGTATCAGCTGAAGTGGCTGTGGATGGGAACCAGTTATAATAATATGAAAATGAACAAGATTATAGAAAAAAAAATCATGAGCTAAATTTCCCCTCAATTTACATTGACCACAACACAGAGGAATAGAGAAGGGGGGAAAAAAAAGGTACAAAAACCCAACACTGAGGACCTCTGTGTTTTCCCTGATGCTGTCTTTGCTGCAGGAGGCAATGGTTCACAATTCAATCAGATTTCTCTGCTGTTGCATGAGCCAGAGGGCAAAGATCAGGCAGAATGTTCCATACCCTGTATTTCCCTGTCATGCCTGTTTGTGACAAGAGCAGAGTAGGCTCCTTGAAGCTTGATCCTTAAACTGTCTTTGGTAGTGGATACCTTGGTGGTAGTGGATACCTTGGGCAATATACATCTCCAGGAGTCTGCAGTCCCAGAATGCATTTTCCAGGATGTTTTGAATAGCAGGGTGACTTAGGAGCCTCAGACTCTGGGGGACTTAGCAACTCTTCACTGTCAAAAATGGTCATGATGGAAGGCTTTGCAGCAGGAACATGAAAGCTGTAAGACAGTGTTTCAGAACTTTCAGGATTTCCTCACTCATTCTCACAACTGACATCCCGAGACTTCTGTTGTTGGGAAGAACTCTGGGTAATAATCTTTTATCATAGGTGTTAAGCCTAGAGGTCATGTTTTCTAATTATTCCTAACACTTCATTTGCTTTATTGGATGTTTCCCAGCACTGATGATTTTTTCACGAAACTCTTTGTAAGACATCCCAAGTTCAGTGTTGAATTACAATGGCTTGGAGGCCATGATTTTATGTAAACACAGAACTCCTTGCCATTTAATTGTATCTTTGTCGTTTTGTGGTCCTGCAATCTTTTCATTGTCAACCTTTGTCTTTACAACCTGGAGCAACTTAGAACATCAGTCAACTTCGTTACTCTTCAGTTGTCACAGACCCTTGAGGACTCCATTAATGGCCTTCCTAAATAGTAAGAAGTGTTAGTTCCTAAATTATGTTGCCTTACTTCTTTCCTGTCTGCTGGTTTCCTTGTAAGGCTATAGAAAGGGACTTTGTTAGAAACAGAAGAATTAATAAATCCTTGACCATACTCTAATTGAACTCTTTTAATGAACTTCCATACATTTAAAAGGCAGGGCTACATTTTACAGATGTTGATTCCTGACAGATCTCATTTATGTAGGTTTTTTTTTTTTATAGCAGATAAGAGTTATATTTATCCTATTCTTTTATTGTCTATAATTGTTTCTACTATATTGCATGGTATAGATTTGAGGCTTAAAGATCTCATTCTCCTGATCTTCCCAAATTTTTTTTAAGATATTGGTGTTCTTTACTGTGAGGGTGACAGAACTCTGGAACATGCTGCCCAGAGAGGCTGTGAGTGTCCTTCCCTGGACACTTTCAAAACCACCTGGACACATTCTTGTGCAACCTGCTCTGGGTGAACCTGCTTTATCAGGGGGTTTGGACTACATGATCTCCAGAAGTACCTTCCGAACACTACTGTTCTTTGATTCTGTGATTTATCACCATCCAGTTCTCAGGTCCCAAGCCAATTTTACATAAGAATGCTATAAATATATCTATATGTGTGTGTGTGTGTGTGTATATATAAATATATGTGTATATACACACACACACACACACTCAGATATATTTCCCCCCCACCCTGGGTCCATCATAAGAATTGTGGTAAAGAACCTCCCGGAAAGTTTCTTTGACACCACCTGTCATCCAGGGATAAATCCTATCACTACTTCCTATCAAAATATTTTAATAGAATTTCTGCTGTCATTGTGATGCTCATGTTAAATGAAGAGATGTGTGCATTGAGCTCACTTGAAAAATAGTTGCTATTATGAAAGTTGTGAACCAAATAGAAATTAACGTGATTCCATTGAAGGCATGGTATGCTGACTAAGCCCTCCACCGCTTGCTTCTGTAAATATAAAAGCACAAAATACATAATAGATTTATTTCACATACCACTGTTAACTGCCTCTGCTTTAGAATTCCCAGTTGGCAGAAGACCAATAAATCACACATAATTGCCCTCTGTCCTCTATTTAAATTATTTTCTGTCAGTCTGCACAGTTCTTATTAATTGTTTAATGAGGAAGGCTGATTTGGGTTAGAGAGAGGCTTCCTTTTTACTTTAGTGTCTTCTATGTCTTCCAGAAAGACAAATAACTAATCTGACATTTATAAATATAAATAAATATATTTTCTTATATTTTAAGAATTCCTTTGAAGTATTAAGTAATATCAGCTTGAGTAAATTAAAAAATAACAAGGTTTTACTATAGGTTATTTTCTTTCTGCCTCTCTTTCATACATTTTGTTGGGGGCTAAATTTTAAAATTTCTTTAAATACACAGAATGACATTACAAAGAAAGTATAAACCAGTTAGCTGACATTTTGGTATGTGTTTTGAAATATTCTACCTGCAACTCTGAAAAATACAGGTCTTTATCTTTTTAGAGAAAGCTTTCTCTGTACTGGTCATATATACAAAAGCAGAATATGTTTAGCGTCTACTGTTCTGCTTTTAGAGCAAACCTACAAACTAGAATTTTTCTGACCTTCATGATGTTTTAAGACGTTAATCTCAAAATCAATGAGTGATTTTGAGAGCTTCAAAGTGTAAGCTTCAGCCACTAAACTGTTCTTATTGGTCTTTCATAGTTGCAGGACTAATGCAAATTAAGACTAAACTTAACACCTACCTAGTCTGAACTCTCATTCCATGTAGTCTCTCCTTCTCCAGTTTTCCATGAGAGACATGAGCTATTGCTTGTATGAGAAAGCTTTGGGTTTTCACCTCTTAATTTCTTATCTTTACTAATCATTTGAAGGTTTTATTTTTACTCGTTTCTTTCTCAATCTTCAATGAGAATTTGATTAAGAACATCTAGATCTGTCTGACAACATTATGTTATCTGATTAATTCACAAATCACCATTCAAATAGGGGAGCATAAAGTAAATCAGTTGTTAACTTAGGGTAATACTCTAAGGAAAGAGACCTTCCTGTGCTAGTATGTGTGGGGAAAAAAGATTAAACACTAAGGTCATAAAAAGCAATAAAGACTCAATATTGTTCTTTTTCTGTCTATATAATTATTTTATTAGAATATTTAAAGGTGCTCTTAGGCAGATGATTTAACCAAACAAAGTATATCAGAAGAAATGAATTATTTTCATTTCTAACCCTTTTCCCTTACAAAGACTCTAAAATTTGCTCTGGAAATGATGTTTCTGAGTGCTTTGAGTCACAATTTTGTATGCCTATTTGAACTATTATTGTTATTTTTATCATTATTATTTTGCCTAGGAGACAAACAAGTATAAATGTGGATTTCACTAGTCGTTTTCTGCGCCCTGCTGAAGCAGTGTTGCTACTGATCTCAAAGGATGTGGGTGGAATACAAGGTGTCACACTGACATTTTCTCTGAAATCTGAAGTCAAGCATATTGAGCCTGCTGTAAGTTTATATGTATATGATTAATACTTTTACAAAAACATTGTTCATCTGTACATTGTGTCAAGCAAAAGTGAACTGAGTTAAGAATAAAAATGTGAATTACTGTCAGCGTTAGCCTTTGACCTATGAATTTTCAGGTTTCCAATATTAGCATATGTACGAATAGAGAAAAGCCCAAAGGAATATCTAATATTGCTAAGGATATAAACCCTATCGTATAAAATGTAGATCCTTAATAAACTTAAAAATTTTGCACTGATTGCTCTGAAAAAAAATGTGGAACCCTTTCAGCATATAAATGCTTTCGGAATTTCCATTGTGGAAGTGGTGATACACTTCAGCCTAGTGATTTCAGTTGTCAGATGGACAGCAAACTTTTGTTAAAAGTTGCTAGGTTTATTTGTGCTTTTAAACTTTAGACAGTCTGTAGATTTAAGATGTATCCCAGAAATAGTGAGAGCAGAGATAGGCACATGTTCCAGTGGTTGCTATCAAACATTCATTGAGCAGATCTGGATAGATCCTATTCTGAACTTTAAATGGTGTTTGTGCAATTCTCTTTTTTTATACATGACCATCTTTAAACCATAGTAATAAGTGCTGATATTAGAAAGGAAGGCTGGGACAAGAGAAAGAAAATAGAGGACATGTAAAGAAAAGAAGGAAGAAAGATGATAGCTTGATGCTTGGCCTTGTGCTGTCATCTGGAAAAGCATTTAAAATGTGGTGAAGTTTAAAGCATGTTTAAAAAGAAATAGGCTTTCACCCTTCTTTGCTGGCAACAAAGTTTAGCATTTAAATTACGTTAGTTTTGTGTTATAGTTTATTAGTGAGACCACACCAATATTAATTTAGTAATCTTATTAAGCAAGCAGCAATAAGTAAAACAGCGCTGGGCGGCCAGGGAGTTTCCTCACTCCACCAACGGCGCACAACAACCCCCCCCAAAGTCTCTCATTATATACTCTTCTTTTTTTCTGGTGTAATGTATCTCTTCCTTCCTTCTGCAGCTGCGTCAGCTGTTGCTAGGGGTTCCTTTCTGCCTTCCAGTAGTCTTGAAGGAGGGGGTTGTGTCATTCTTGGTGATTGTTTCTTTACACACATGATTATTCAACCTGACCCCAATTCTTCCCCCTATTTTCATTGTTTACAACACAGAATAGCTATATGTTCAAAGCAAGCAAGCATGCGATTTCGAACAGACTGCTCTTACAGCAAGTTCTGTTGGTTAATCTTTAAGCAGGCAAAATGAGTTTCAAAGCAAGCAAAAAAAAAAAAACAACCAATTAAAAGAAAACAATTAAACAATCAAAGTTTGATTAACAAACTACAGGTTATCCATTACATTTTGTAGTCACCAGTAGTCAAAGACATGATTCTAGTCTTTGTAATATTTTCCTCTTTCTTTGTGTGTTATACATGAATATGTAGTTTTGCAACTTTTTCCTATTGATACAAATTTGTTTTCTTTTAGGAGATAATAAAATGCAAATCCCCATGTTACGAACTGAAGAAAGTTACCCTAACTGTTACTAATCCCTTCAGAACTGATGCCATCTTCAGGTAGACAATGCTGTAAAGACAAATCTTTGATGATCATGATGTTTTATTAAGTCTTTTCTCTAATTTTCCTCTTCTCCTTAAAAATACAAAACCTTGAGCTTAAATGTTTGGGATTTACATGATCAAAAATGTTACAAACACTATGAAGTGGAAGCTAACATAATGAATAAACGAGATAAATAAGGCTTAATTGAAATCCATCTCAGTGTAAGCACTAAAGCTAGAGCTTTAATCAAGTAGAGTTCATGAACCTTGCTTGTGTTTTTGTTTGGCTGAGGTCCAGCAGAATTTCAAAGAAAAACAAACCATGTTAATTAATATTTATTTTTTCCCCAATCTGCTTTATCCTGCTGTTTAAATTATTAAGCATGCAAAAGCAAAAAACGTGCTTTTGCCTTGGGGCTTGCATCACTATCAGTTAATCTAATTTTTTATTTGTATTCATCACAGATGTAACAACTGCAGTGTTACAGATGAGATGTTGCTTTCTTTAATACAAAAGAAATAGAGTGCTGTGCCCTTTTAAAATCTATTTGTGATTTAACTTCATATTTTGTCTTCAGTCTGTCGAACTAAGCACTTGTTCATGTCGTTCATTTATTTACAAGAATCATTTTCCATAAAAGCTTTAACTTGTTTACTGCCCTGTTGAAAGTACATGTTGCATAGGCTTCTAATTAAATTTTTCTTGCCCCCACGGAGTGGGTTTGGTATAGTGACCTGTAACAGGATTGTTTCCGATGCTCCAGAAATATGCTTTCACATAAGCGTGTATATGGGAATCGTTTGGGTTAATTTAAGGTTTTTTTTTGAAGTCCTTGAGGTGGTCACTAAGGAAGCCTGTAATCAAATGTGTGATGTGTATAACTCTCTTGGAAAGAATAGGTTAAAGGTGATGAAGTAATTTAGTTTTATGTATATGATTGAAAAGCTACTTGACAACTACTTGAAGTAATTATCAATTTGGGCAACATTCGAGCCAGTAATCTAAACCGAAAGATTCTTTCTAACTTATTTCCAGTGATTTGAATCATCTAGTGGTCCATCAGGGGGTGCATTTCTACATAAATAACACTAGGAAATGCACTTGTGATATGAAGGAAGTAGCTCTTTTACAGAAAACTGGACTGAAAAGTCTTAAAACTAGGTGTATAATGTGGTATGATTTCAGAAAAGGACAAATTAAAAATATGAGCACCAATTTGAACACGTAGCAAAAGTTACATATTTCCAAAAGCTATAAATTCTGCACCCTAAAATAAACCTTGCCTAGTGTTCTCAGGATTTTGCATGCTTACATGAGCTTTAAAAACTGCGTGGTCTAAATTGTGCAAAATGTTTTAAGTTATTAAATAAATAAGACTTTAATAAAATTTTTAAACATCTTAAATTTTTTCGCCAGTAATTTAAAGTCTCCTCAACTGAAAATAATAAGCTTCTTTACCAAGCCTTAATTTAAAAAAAAAATGTTGACGATCTCAGAGGTCTTTTCCAATTTTAATGATTCTATGATTCTAAAAGTTAGAGTAAGCTGAGTTTTGTCTTCATTCTCTAAGCTAAAATGTGGTGATTATGTGTACTTGCCATACTCTAGGGTCATTTTGCTGGAATCCACAAGTTCCTTATTGCAGCCAGAGCAAATATGTCAAGCCAGGCAAGTAAAGCAAGAGCAAGTGTTCAGGTAAGTTCTATAAGGCAATTGCTGATTATAATATAGAATCGTACAGTTCTGTTAGCGTTATATCTTTGTGTGTAGTTGTGCACATACCTGTTGTAAAGAGTTATATATTAGGACATGGAAACACTGTAGAGTTATGTAACATTTTAAAAACACTTTATAGACAACTTCCTCAGTGGTGAAAAGATAAATATGGTATTAAAGATAAAAATGTGTGTAATGTGCAACCACTTGGAAAATGTGTTAGAGAAACTAGGATTGAAAAGTGAACAATGGATGCTGGGATAGGGGCAACTGTGGTGACTTAGGTGACTGAAATGCTGAAAACTAGTTCCAGTTCACTGCAGCAGGATTAGTTCCGATTCTTGGAACACTAAAGTCAAGTTTTTGTTTCTGAATAGGCAACCTTTAGAATTCTAATTGTGCTGAAATGTAAAATGTTACAGGTTCGGTAGTCTCTTGAAGATACAAGAGCAGAATAAGGGGTTGTTAATGCAGATATACTGATAGAAGATAATATAATCTGTGTCTAGACATTATTACTTTATTATATTTATTATATATATTATATTTAGTATATAT
>NW_008589556.1:0-19329 GCF_000691845.1 Merops nubicus
AACCTAAAGGATTCAATGATTCTATGAGATGTTGTTCATATAGAATCATAGAAAGTTTTGGGTTGCAGGGGACCTATTAATGTCACCTAGTTCAATCCCCATGCAGCAGGAACTTCTTCAACTAGATCAGGTTACTCAGAGACTCATCCAATGTTGCTTCGAATGTTGCCAGCAATGGGACTTCTACCACCTGTCTGGACAACCTGTTCAATGTTTCACCACTTTTGTTCTAAAAAATATCTTCCTTACATCTAGTGTCAATCTACCCTTTTAGTTTAAAACCACGAGCCCTTGTCCTGTCACAACAGGGCCTATTAAAAAGTCTGTCCCTATCTTTTTAATAGGCCTCCTTTAGTTATTGAAAGTCCACAGTAAGGTCTCTCTGGAGCCTTCTGTACTACCAGCTGAACAACTCCAACTCTCTCAGCCTTTCTTCATAGGAGAGGTTTTCCATTCCTCTGATCATTTTTATGAAACTCCTCCTGACCTACTCCAATAGGTCCATGTCTTTCCTGTGCTGAGGGCTCCAGAGCTGGATGCAGTCCTGCAGGTGGGCTCTCACCAGAGCAGAGGGGCAGAATCACCCCCCTTGACCTGCTGGCCACGCTTCTTTTGATGCAGCCCAGGATGTGGTTGTCTTTCTGGGCTGTGAGCGCACACTGCTGCTGGCTCATACTCAGTTTTTCACCCACCAACACTCCCAAGTCCTTCTCCTCAGGTCTGCTCTCAGTCCCGTCATCCCCCAGCCTGTGTTGATACTGAGGATTGCCCTGACCCATGTGCAGGTGCTTGCATTTGGTGATCTGTAAGCTGTCATTCACCTGAAAAGGTGTCACCATCTGCCCTGTGCTAGTTAATTTAGGCTCACTTTACAATCAGTGCAGAGAATTGGGCACTTTTGTTTCATAATTTGTCTCATCCTTAGACAGACATCTAAAATAGATTTTGATTTGTGCTTTAGAAGTGCCTTTCTCTCTCCAGTGAGGGAGTTGGCAGTAGCTGACCTACAGTTATGGACACTTACACTGTGATTGTCTCAGATTATGTAGAGTGGAGCCTATTCTAGTATTTAAAGGCAGAAGACAGAGAAAGAGTTTAAAAAAAAAATAAATTCATTAAGGAGCTTGCAATGACACAAGATTTTCCCTAAGTGATTGTCGTTAATTTAGATTTCATTAGAGAAGATTAATAGTACAAATTGTACCTTCTAATGTTCATGTTTTAGATTTATCAGCACAAAATTTTAGCAGGCATGATTCTGTCCATTAATTTAGAACCCTTTACTCCTGCAGAAGTTTTTCAGTCATCTTCCATCCTGACTATCATAACATGGGTTTATCGATGTGTTCTTATTTTGCCTTGTTCTTCAGAATGTTATTTTTACCATTTCACAAAAATTTGAGGCATTGCTGTTCTTTTTTCATTAAATTAAATGCTCTTTTTCTTTCCTTCTTTGTCTTGTGTCTCCTAGCCAATTCCTGTTCTATGGTGATATTTAGTTCTTGTACTATACTGAAATACTTGTGTTTACTGCACAACAATCTGCAACAGCCTGAGATGTTACTTCCCTTCCTCACCTGTCTGAAACTGTTCTTCCTCCATGTTATTGCTGCTATACATAACTCAGCAGAACAAAACATACCTGCACCTCGACTAGCTCACGGCCATAGTTCATTGTTAGATAAGCTTATATGTTGCTGTTGATTTAAATACCTTAGAGACATCGTGTTTACTTTGTTACACTAAAACTCCAGCAGCACAAGCAGAGAGACTACTGGGATTTCGTGTGTTAAAATCCTTGAGCTTCATAAAAACCTTTCAAACTTTTAAACAGTCCAAATAAACTGTGTCAACCAACTGGTTCACAAGTAAGAGGAAAACAATTTTTGAGCTTCATAGAAAACGTATCTTCAGAGTATTTGAGCTAAGTACATTTTTTCCTTCACAGTTCTTGTGCAGAAGAAATCCTATTCTCTTTGACCTTATAGTTTGGCACATAAAACTCTTGAAAGTATAATAAACATCAAGAGCTTATATTCTGTTTTAATTTTATTACCAAAGCCCCAGAAAGCTATGAATTGTGGGAGGGTGTTTCACGATGCCTGTAAAGCATCCTACATCTTTCTGTCATTATAGCAGTAATTAGGAGTAACTGCAAATATAGATGCACTGCTCTTTTTATATCATTCTTGTTTTTTCCCTAGTCCACGCAGTTAGCTGGTATTCAGCCTTTAGCACAGTTTTTTCTCTATGATGAAGAAGTTTGTTATATTTTTTTAGATATAGTATATTTTTCATTTACAAATATGCATGCTGTATCCTGTTTCCCTGAACAGAGTAGAAGCAAATGGGAAACAGAGGTCTTAATATGTATCAGTCCATAAAATTCTCACTAGGTCCGGTTCTGATTTCCTCTCTTGTCTGTATTTTGTCCCCAAGAATGAGACAGCTACAAGCCAATACTATATTGTAACACCACCTGCTCTGCTCTAACCTGCTGTCTGGTGTAGTCCTTGGGCTTTTCCTTCAGTGTTTGCAGCTCTCTTTGTTATTGTTAGGTCTGAGGGAGTCTGTGTTATACCATTGTGTTAATCACCGTACATAAACATGAAAAATATGTAAATATATAAATCTGTGACCAAAAACATATGAGTAAAGCATGAGCAGAAGCATAAGGAATAAAGATATAAGGCAACACAAAGAAACACAAGATTATATTATTATAGTATAGTAACTTCATTCACATCATCCCACCTATCTACTCATTCAATAGACATCACTACACAGGTTGTTTTTCAGCAGAGATTCAAAGAGGGATAATGTCATGCTGCTTTCTACAAAGAACAGTTTGGGAGAATGTGTGGAGATTACTACTAATGAAACATATTAGCCATTTGGACTGGAGTTATCTGTAAGGTGGAGGTGAGGTTTGGTGGTATCATGAAATATGGAAAATATGAGGGGTTTTACGCAGAAGTTTTCCAACCAGAAGCGGTAATCTGGGATTTGAGAGAAAGAACAGCAACTTTCTTCCATTGGTTTTCTTTGGTACTGGAAGCATGAGCCAGATCATGGCAAGATCACTCCAGGTCAAATATGTGGTGTTGGACCTACAAATATAACACACTGAGCTGGAAACATGTAGGAAGCACTGAAAACAAGAGGTTCTTCTCATGGCTTGTGGGCAAGCTTAGAAAGAGGGATGTTTTAGTGTTTGCATCCATTAAGTGTGTCTGTGAGAGGGCAAGCTGAGCATTCTGTGACTATTTAAATTGACAGTCCTAAGATAGACTTATAAATCTATATGGAGGCACTTGAACAACCAGTCTAGTTTAGTAGAACTCAGCATCTGAATTCAAAGCTCAGGACAGTATGAGTCAAAATTTTAGGTGTCCTTTCTCTGAAATTTACTGACATCAGCTTTGAAGTGTTGCAGAACAAAATACATTGTTAAAAAAAAACAAAACAATACCTGCTAGGGTGCTACAGTTAGTATATGTCAGTGATTTATGTAGCCATCTTTCAAATTACAAGTAAAAATACTTCTCTTTCTATTGTCGTCAGTCTGAGAATTAAAAGTTGTGATGTGTTTTCTTTTCCTTTGTCCTTTCCAAGCAAAGGTATAAGACCTCCTGCTCTTCACAATGAGCCCGCAGGACCACCTGTGCCACCTTGCTCCCTGCTGTGGATTTACAGTCAGCCATAAGATTCTGTCATGATCAGGATTAGAACGCAGATGTCCTGCTCCCTGGGGACACATATTCATCAGGGCAGGCAACGCTGTTTTACCACAAATTCCTTAGCTAAAGATCTGAACACAAGGAATAAGCGTGCAGTACGCCTGAGGTATAACTTTGGGGAAACCTATTTGCACCATCTTTCAGAGGTCAGGACAGAGGGCATTTTCCTCCGCTTCTTTCTACAGCAGTTAGTGGAGGGTGTCTCCCTTCCCTCAGACCTGAGCATTTATACCTGCATTAAAAAAGTATTAGACATTCTTTTTAAAGCCCTGAACAAGGATGAGGGACAGAAGCATATGAAGAGACAAATTTTGCATTGCCTGTAGTTTCCCTGCATGAGGGTTTTATAACATGAGTCATTTATTTGATTGCTAGGTATGCTTAAAGTGCTTGGCCAGAAAGCTTTGAACTTCACTGAAGTACAAAAAGCAAGCTGTTCATTTAATCAGCACATTTAATTCATCCTGCTTTGCATGCTGCGCCACACTGTCTTCTTTCCATATAAGGATTCTGTGGTATCTTCCTGCAGCACCCCTGCCTCTCTTCTGAAAGCAGCCAAAGATGGCTTTGTGCATACTGCTTATGCATGCTATAGGCCCAACTCCTTTTCAGTGAGCAATATAGCAGCTACCTCCTTCTCATACATCTCTTCAGGTGAGTTATTTATTTTCAAGGTTTTTTCATACTGACTAAGAGCATGTTCTTAATTTATCTTGCTTTTAAATATTTTTTCTTTCCTCTGTGTGACTAAGTAGGAAGTGAATCAGAAAACTGACCTATGGTTATATTACAGATTTATATCATTTATAGGTGTCGTCTGTCTTTAGGCATTTCTTTCTGTCTAATACTGATTATTCATCAGATTTCTCTTTAAGCAGCCATTGTTTAGAATCCAGTAAGGGTTTTCTAACACTGTGCAAAAATTTTTAGAAAGCTTTCATGGCAAAATTGAGGAGAGGCAAGAAAGATTTTCTAATTTAGCAATCATATTATATTAGCAAAAATATAGCGTATTTGTTCTGGGCTTTAGTAAGATTAGGACTACTTGTTTTTTCTCTCAGACTCACTCATGTGTGGTATGTAAATATGTAACATGCAATTTATGACAAATTAATAAGACCTTTTGTGTCACTTTCAGTGCTCCCTATTTTTTACCTTCTTATTCTAAATTGTTTAAGGACAGTGTGGCACCTCAGTCTTCAGAGATTATCTGCCACAAATGTTAGAAAAGGTACTTGATTATCCCTTAGCATCTGTTCATGCATATTCCACTTTACTTAACTGGACTGGCTTCAGATAACTAATAACTTCTTTCTCAGTCATATCCTCTCTTCCATTTTAAGTCCTTCCCCTGCCAGATGTCCGGAGGGTAGAAGTCAAAATTTGTTTATGAAATATTTATCTATTCAGCACTGTGGTGACAAATGGGAAAAGAGAATATAGATTTAAACTTTGCTGTTCACATTCACTCCCGTGTGGAAGACTGAAGCTATGAATGCTCTCCTGGAAGTCATAGGATTGTTGTGGGAAGCAGTAGGTCCATGGGACAAGCCCTGTTTCTCTGGCAGGTCTCTTGTGTGTTCCCCAGGGGCTCTGTGGCTCTCAAGAAAAGGAAGCAGTTCAGTTGCATTGTAGTGCATCCTACTTTCCCTCCCAAACCTCCCAAATCTGTGCTTCAAGTTTGCCTTGGATTGCATATGCTCCTTGTTGTGGACTGTCTGTCTGAGAGGTAGTCATCACACATGTCTTTGAACACAAGTCCTGATGAGATTTGAAATTTGGAATTGAAACCTGTTTGAAATTTATTTTTTTTCCCTGTTAATAGTGTACCACTGACCTTCTCTTTACCCACTGGGTCCCACTGGCAGTTCTCCAATCTGTATGTCTACAGTCCATATTGCAAAAGTTTACTTGAAGAGGACAGTTCAAGTCTCTGAGTTATCAATAAAGTCCTTGTGTTAGATCATAAAATAACATTTTAGCTGTATTGGTCAAATTTTGAACAGAAGAATCAACACTCCAACCATAGTAAAATTTGTCAGAGATAAGAAATAACTACTTAAATTTCTTTTGTGACCCTGACCTGCAGCTTGCATGCCTATAGGGTTAAATGTGCTCAGAGCAGTACACATTGCTAAGATGACAATTAGGGCTAGCTGATGTTTCTGAGGTGTAAAAGTTTTATACCCAGCAATTTCTTAGTCTAATCCCATCAGATGCTGACAAAGGCATGTATAAATGAAGCCAAGTTTGCTGCAACTTCCTGTTCAGCTGTGAACACCATTTTCAAATTTTCAAGTGTTACTATGCAGAACTTAGCTTCAGTGAAATACGGGAATGTTCCTAGATGAGAACAGCCATGGCCTCTCTTTGGTATGAGACCTGGTGGTTAATACCTTCAAGCTTTCAAATAGATCGTTCCTCCCTTTTAGTCTTTCTTAGCTCTGCTGATCAGTGTAGGAAAACACATGGTTATCCTCCAAATACATTCACAGTCCAGTGTGGTGCCATTCACAGACAAATGGTCAGATGAAAAATTCTGCTCCTTGCGGACTTTGTAAGATGCCTTTCTGAGTTACAACTAGCAGCAGTGAGTGAAGCTGTTAGTAGCACGTGGGCTTCTGGTTTCTTGCATATGCAAGCAATAGTGATGCCTGTGCCTTCTGCTATCAGTTTTACCAAACACAACTGAAAGCTTTAACTTTTTGAGAACATAATGAAGGCCGAGATCCTGCATAGCAAATTGAAGCTTCAGAAACAGGGATTAGAGTCACTACATCTTAATCAGTAATCACAGACTTGATAGAGCTGTACTAAACACAAAGGAAGAAATTAGGTTTGTTAACCTATGTACGCTCTTGTCCTGTTTCTTTTTCTTTTTCTTGTAATTCTTACTGATTGTAAGTGATCCACAGAACACCATTTTTCTTAATTAAGTCAGAGCCCTACTAGCAGTTGGTTTGTGGGAAATATAGGTCCCTGCACCTGCTGTCCTATCTCCAGGCTGGGTTTTCTACATATCTTTAATGATGAGGAAAAGGCAAAGCTGTGTGTGCCACTTGTTTCAGGGTCAGGATGATATCCATAGGATTTCCACATGACAGGGGAGCATCATATTGGCAGTTCTCAGCTACTCAGCCTAGGAAATGTGCCCAGACCTCCTCAGCATTCTTCATGTCCACCCATCAGGGTTTTTTTTTTTATCCCACTTGCCTTAGAGATGCTTGGTTCAGCCTGAAAACATATGAAGGAATATGGGAATAACACTCTGTCCACAGCAGAGATGAAAGAGGAGAGTCTTGCTGTTCCTTTTGAGAAAGAGATCAGATGGTGAAGACTGTGAAAGAAAGGAGGAAAGGAAAATGGATAGCAGGAAATGGCGATGTCCTGCCCTGGGCTGTAACCCTTCTGCAGTTCTACAGTACACATACACGTGGCCTCAGCTGTCCTCGTAGTCTGCCACAAGCTAAGTCCTGCGTTCTCCATCTTGAGTTACAGGTAGTGACCATGCCTTAGGGGATCAGCCTTGGCTTGAAATGTTTTATAACAACAAAGCTCGTATCAGTTCATTAGCTAAACTGTCTCCTGTGTGTTATAGCTCTGCAGAAAGATTCCTCTAGTTTGAGAAAGTCTGCTTGGATGTTGGCTAATTTTTATCTGTAATATAGAGGTGTATGGGAAACCTTCATCTGATAACATTATTCTGTAGTCTACTAGTGAATTCTGTAACCCTGGAGACCTTGACAACATCCAAAGCTGTGGGTGAGACTCGTCAGAATAAATTTTGCTAATACATTGCAGAAATCTATATCTAAATTAAACCCATGAGATTCCCTTCCAGTCAATGGCAAGAAACAGACACTTAACACTCATTACTCATTCTAAAGTAGTAGTCTAGAGTAGACCAGAGGAATTGCACCCAAAAAGACCTCTGCCAGGACATCACTGTCAGAGCTGTGAAGAGTTCTGATAACTGTCTAGCTCTACCAAGAGTGATCTCCAATATAGATGTGGTAATACAAGCAGAAGTTTTACTGCTTTATTTTGATTTGCTATGGGATCAGAGTTGTTAGTGCCGATAATTTATTACATTCCAGGGCAAAATACAGTTTTGTTGGTATAGTTATGTCCACACTGGAAACTTTTTCTTGTAAAGCACAGTCATTTTCACTACTCCATGACTAATAAAGACCTGCTGTCCAAGTCATTCATTCTCACTTACTTATGTGCAATTGTAGGTTTTTGTTTATGTAACAGTGCATAGGAAATGTTTTATTCTTTTGATCTTCCAGCACTTTACTTCACTTTACCACTCTGGGGGTACAGAGAAATTTCACTGATGAACTTTCAGTTTTGTGACACTTGCCTTTATAAGCTTTCTGTCCAAAGATTACTGTCTAACAAGCACCTGTTTAATGCACAGCTATGTCCTTCAAGAGGGGTATCTACCTACTGAAGTCAGTGATAAAGTGTCAATAAGACAATATTAAACACATTTCTTATTACTGGAGAGAAGCTGTAACCTTAAAAATGTGTAAGCTAACATGGTTTAAAGAGTATGCTTTGAAGTGCTCACAGGCAGAGTAAGATCAACTTTTAATTTAAGAAAGTTCAACATGAGCAGTAGGAGAGGTAAGGCCATATAATATTGAAATGCCACTGTGTTCAGTTTTCAAAAGTGTTATAAAGTTTTAAATCTAATCTCCACATTTTTTAATAAAAGGTGGTATTCATGCCTGCATATGCTGCTGACAGCTTCAACCATACTCAATATTTCCTTTTAAATCTGGCTTTTGCAGTCAAAACCAAGCACTATACTTTTGTTTTAAGAATTGTGACAAGAAAGCCACATACAAATATATAACAGCTATAGCTTGAGAAGCAAATATATGCTAGTAGATTACATATAAACACAATCTTTTGATCTGTGAATAACATAGCAGTGCTATTGACATTCTGAATGAATATGCAACTCCTCCATTTTTTTACAACTTTTTTCCTTGCTCTGCTTTTAATCCTAGAAATAAAATCTACAGTCTGATGCCTCCTACCATCCTCTGTGAGTCAGCAGAAGTAAATCTGCAGTTTACTTGCTGGCAGGATGAGTCGGCATGACAATCCTGCCCCCCTGTGCCAGGCAGGATGCAGACAGTGAAATGGTCTTTGGCTCCTGGCAGCCCTCACAAAATTAATTTTAGTAGTAGTATCCCAAAAGGAAAGCATGACCAGACTAATTCAAAATTTACTTTCAAGGTCTAAAAGAAAAATGAAACAGACAATAAAGAAAGGATGTTCAATTATATGACTCATACATGTCTGATTAACTTTTACGAGCTAACAGCAAGATTAAGGTAGTTGCCATCTTGCCAGTTCAGTTCCAGGTATCTGTTAAAAAAGGAAGATGCTTAAGTGTTCAGATAAAACTAGTCCACACGTATTCCAATTCAAAATTTCAGACTGCAGATCTCTTGTTCTTGCAAGTGTACAGCCACATAGGGAATTTACATCCAAAAAGGTATTAGTGCAAGAACACAATGATGGAATCGCATTTTTATGCCTAAGGTTCAAGCATAGCTCTGAATGTTTGCTTTGCTTCCAGAAGATAACAAAGTAAGTAACTTCAAAGACAAAATGCTGATAGGATTTATACCAGCTGTGGTATAAAATGTACCACTACAGAAGTAACATATCTTTGATGTTTTAGTAAAACAACACTGTCTTACCAACAAGAAGTCAAATGACTCACATGATAGCCCTGACACATGGCTTGCAATCTGGATGAATCCTTAATGAGGATAGCCCATGATAATTTATCTCAGGTGGCTTCAATGACCTAGTAAGCTTTTTCAGTGATTAAAATTAGGTCTGATTGTTTTAACCTCTCTGTTAAAATGTGAACACAGACATTTCAGAACACAATTTATATAAGAGAAGCAATAGCAGAATCTATTTGAACTAGAAAAATGAAAGCAAAAACAATGGGGGAAACAAGATCTGAAAAAGTGAATTTTAGAAGTGAGAGGAACTTGGAAGAAAAAAACAGGCAGAATTGGATTAATAGCCACAAACATTCAATGAATTTCATAATGAGATATAACAGTGAAAAGTCAGGGTCAACCCAGAATTCCAGAACATTGTTTAATGAGAAGTTCCCTAAAATAGAGACGCCTTGTTGCCAGATACTTGCTATATGTGTTGCAAATATGATTCTGGATTTGCTATTTTAAAGAGAAAAAAGGAAAATAAGTAACTCTGTGTGACCCAGCTAAATTATAGCTACAGAACTATCAGTATTTTTACAATCTAAAAGAACTTGACTGTGCCTGTAAAACCTTTGCTGCTTCCAAAATGCCATTGCTGTGCAGGTGCTCTTTGGGGATGAAGGCAAGAGACTAATAGATAACCCCAGAGAAGCTCTTCAGCAGAGTAGTGCAGTCCAGGTTTAAGGGATCATTGCCAGTGCAGTGAAGAGGGAAGTATTAGATAAGAGGACAGAGGACCAAAAGGACTTTCTCAGCATTGGTATTGCTTGCTTAACTATCTTTTTTAAAAAACAAATTATCGGGAGGACATCACTGTGAGAAAGAAAAACAGCAAATGTGAGAACACATAAGTACGTGTCTAGATCTGTTTCCTGAATATGAATATATATGAATACAAAGTGGCAAGCAAAAAATATATGCAAGTGACAGCAGATTGCTCATTTTCTTAAAAGTGTAATACACTCAAATAAATGCTGTGGTTGCTTTAGTACATTACTTCGGTATTCACTGATTTCACAGCTATGTTTTTCAAATACTAGAGTTAGGATCAGCTGTATTGATTAGGGTCATTACTCAGAGCTCCAGTGACAGTCTGTGCAATCAACATAAATTGGTGATAAACAGGATCATTTATCTGGAAGCATCTGGAATATGAAAACATGGGGATAGTCAAAAGATGTGCAAGTGCAAACTGTATGTTGCCTTTTATTATTTCCATTAATATTATTTTCCTGTAAACACTTTTTTCTGTCTCCTTTCAAACCCTAATTTTTGATGACTGTATGCACTGTGCATGTGTAGTAGTAGGTTTGAAGGATGAGAATTTAATGGCGGGTTTCTCAGTAAGGAGAAAATTAAAATATACAGCCTTTTATCTGTGTCGTGTGTTGCTAAATCACTTCCTACGTATGACACAGCTTGTGGCATTACACATGACATAAAAACTCTTCATTAACATGTGTCATCCCAGTGTGAAAAATGTGTTAAATTAGTTGGTCTGCTCATAAGTAAGCCTTGTTGTAGGAGAGGGTTTTGTACTCCTGTGAATAAGAATTAAATATTGAAATGTATTTTATATTATTTTATTGTGACACAAAATACAAGGAAGCAGGTTCGAAGATCTCTCCACCCTTAATGTCTAACACACTATTTGTTGTCTTTCTCCACCATCTGTGTAAATATCTGTTCAACTTTTCTAAACAGAAGTCCTGGAAAAGAATTATATCCTACACATCAAATAAGGAAAGAAATACAAGTTAACTTTGAAAGGGAATTTACTGTCTTGTGCTAATTCTGCACATCTTCAGCCAAATTCCACCTTACACTGGAGTAGGTCAGGAAGTTCCATACAAGTACTCTGTCATCTGCCTCCATGACAAAAAAGCCTCCAGGGTGTGCAATTTCAAAGTGGCATGCTGTGTGCTGGGACCTTACTCTGCCTAAGGCTGTACTTAACTTTACTGCCAGCTGTTTAAGTGCCAGCTGCAGTGTCCTGGATGTGCAGGTACAGGAAAATACCTCGCCTGGTGGGCTTTTTTTCTAAAGAGTTTGCCATCAGAGCTCAGGCACAGGAGGTACTGGAGAGGAGGGATACAGAGGATAGCACTAACTTAGAGCACACTTAAAGCTGGTTTTTTACTTTTTTTTTTTTCTTTTTAAAATATGCATAACTGGGCTTCTGCTACACAGGCATTGGAAAGCAATTTCAAGGTATATTGGACAGCTGGAAAGAAAGCAGGATGCAGAGATTGTGCCAAAGATGTAAAAATTAACGACATCTGCCACCTGACTAATACAAATTAAGTATGCCCTGCAGGCTTGTGGTCCTTCTTTGTAACTCCAAGTATAGGAACATACATAAAATTACAGTTTGAACTGTCTTTTGCAATATATTTACAATATTGTATTTTACAATATATTCATTTGATATCATATACTGTTACCAAGTGGATTTACATTTTAGTGTCAGAAAATAATCTGACAAAAAGAGACACTTGGTACTCTTATTTAAAACAACACTGTACAGAAAAGGCAACAGAGCTAATTCATGGACTATTAAGAAAATTATTTGTATATTACATTAAAAATTGAATGTAATTCAATATAGTACTCAGCAGAGGATTCTAGATGGGAATACAATTCTGTGTGTAATATAAAAACCAGACAGAAATGTTTGATAGATAGAAAGAAAGAAAATTCTGACTGATGAATCTCTGTAATGCCTACCTCCCATCTCAAGTACTACACAGAATTACATGGTTATCAATACTGTGTCAGTACTTATGTGTTCTTCTTGTGTTAAATGTAGACCCAGGGCAATCCCAGGAGCAGATATTATTGAGCAAGCATATACTTTCTCATTATAATTATGGTAATGAATTACCAATGAATAACACTAAAATACTTGTATAACAGTAAATGTCATAAACACACAGAGACTACCAGCTTTTACATCTTTAGCTGTTATCCCCTTTCTTGTTTTCTTTTTCTTTTAGAGTAACTAAGCTTTTGGCAAAATACATCATATTTCCTTGCAAAATGTTATATAAATGTATATATTGGAGATAAGCTCAGTTTTACCCTCCAAAAGAACTGGCTTCATTTTGATTATAACCTGTCAAAATTGAAAAGTAGTACATGGTTTTCTAAAATGAAATTATGGCCTCAGAATCCCGTAGTGGAGACTTCTGTTAATGTTGTTTCTGTGTTTTGTTCACTATTCATTTTCCTTTAAACAGTTGCAGTTCCTACCAGAAAAATGTAAACCTGTGATGCGCTGGGTAATGTGCATTTTGACTAGCCTTCTGGCTGAAAATGAGCCAGAAATTTGTTAGTTTCACACCTGTCAAGCAGCTTCTGCATCATTGATTTATCTTCCTCCAAAGGAAGGTTAAATGTGTAGCTTTTCATTGCATGATGTGCACTCCTTGGCTCTGCACAAGGAAGATAAAGCCTGTCAGAAGGAGGAGGTAAGTCATTGGTATTCTTCTGGTTTCCTCAATATCAGCTTATTTCACAATCATTAGGCAATTCTCCATTAATTTACCCTTCAATCCAGACAGAAAACATAGTATTGTGTAAACAATAACTGAAATATCAAATGCAGGCGGTCCTGGCCAATACTTGTATATCCTGTTCTGTTGCAAGAGTAAAGGGATTGGTATATCCAGTTTTTGCTATTACATCCACTATTTCTCAGATCCTTTCCCCTTGCTGCTTTGTTATACTGAGGATGGAAGGAATCTATTTTGTTCAGTTTCCCCTTCTTTGTTCCCCTCCATCAATGTTCAACACTCCTGTATTGATGAGGCATCTTAGTCTACTTTCTGTCATATGTTAATAAATAGACGCAGTCCACAGGTGCTGGTACCGTTACTGAAAATAAACATCACAAATTCAGTCATCTATTCTGAATAGAATTGGAGATACAAGGATGTCCACTAGATTTAAATCTTCAAAGACAAAGATCAAGGTTCAGTTTCCCCATTAGCATCACAGGTTCATCTACCTCAGTTTTCTATTTTGATATTTCCTTTATTGATTGCTTTTCTTACTTTTCACTATTTGTTTCAATAGTTATAATGAATAGTTCATGAATGCAAGAGGCAAAAGAATTTGCATTAGCTATAATCAGTGATCTTTTATGGCCCTCAGCTGGAACATGCCAGAATCATGAAATGAGTAGCAATAGTTTGAGTTTAAAAGTTTAAAAAACACAGATCTTTCTCATCATTAGGGATGAAAGATCCTGAGCTGTTCCTCAATGCTAGTTCTGTTTCTTGCAGCTGTGCATGCCCCAAAATGCTCATCAGTTCCACTAAAATCTGGCAAATGTTAGGATCTTCTTTTTATTTTTACTGGTGTTATTACTAATTATTTCCAGTATATTCCTATTATGCCAGTAACCATGGCAAAAAAAAAAAAGTCTAGTATGCAAGTACTCCAGGACTCTTTTGACTTGATTTTGCTGTGAGTGTTTCAAATTTTTAACTTCAGTACTATCTTCAAAATCACAATCAGAAAGTTCAGTTGGGATTTTTGTTGGTAGGTTTATATGTTTTGGATGGCTCATCTCCCACTAAAAGTGGATTATTTACTGGAGAACACAGGAGAAGCCTGAGGCCACGTCTCTCTCTGCCCTCCCTGCAGCAGGGTCTAAGCACCAAGTTCAAAGCAGCTGGTATAGAGCCAGCTTCCAAATGGACATTAAGGTTGAGAATTGCAATCATTTAATGTGATTGCATGATATAGACTAACCCTATATAGGGCCCATCTCCATCATTTTCCCAAGATGAATGGGACAACTCCCAAGATACCGGGGCATTCGTAAGGCACATAGCCTATCAGGATTGCTGGGAATAATAAGATTTTAAAAAACATAAAGGAAGGCATGAGGAATGGTACAGAGCAAATGGTACACACTGAAGTATAGAAGACACTTGGTAGTGTGAGGGGGACCTCAGACTCACCCTGTGAAAAAGATGGCTGAATAGGGAGAGTGCCAGAGCGCCTCACAGACAAGGAGAGTGGGAAAGAGCTCTTGACACAATCCTGTCTCCTGAAAAAATGGGAATGGCAGAATTTCCCCTTACCATCCCAGTCTCTGTCAGAGGTTGCAGAGGGCTGTTGAGTACCTTCCCACATCATTGGATGGAGACTAGGGGAAGGAGAGAAAGATATCCTCCATTGCCTCAGTTACATAAGGAAAAATATGTCTTCTGAAAATGCTGGTGAAGCAAGCCTTCCTGCTCAGAGATAGCCAGGCAATTAGCACACTCGCAAATAAATGAAGTTCAGCTGGGGGAAACTGAATGCCTTTGGACACACCTCCAAACTCATAGCTGCTTCTTTGACACATCCCCCTAAGCAAATACTTAAATAAACTGAGAAAGTTTTAGAATAGATAAACTGGACTCCACTCCAGATCTGTCACTACACTGCAACCCCTGATAGTTCAGCTAATGGGCTTTGGAGACACCATGCTATAAACAGAGATGAGAGTATTTTGAGGATCAATCAGTGAACTCAACATAACAGTAACTTCAGAAAATAAAAGGGCTTTAGTAGAGGTTTTGATAATTTTAGTTTAGGTTGCTGGGATTTTTTTTGTTGTTGTTGTTTGGGGGTTTTTTTGTGGTTTTTGTTGTTTTTTTGTTGTTTGGGTTGTTTGGGGTATTTTTTGTCTTTTAGATTTGTTTCCCTGACAAGATGATATAAACTAGTTAATTGCATAGTCCTTTCTGAAACAAGAACATCAGAAGCACAACATGTTCCCTGAACTTGCTGGAACAAACATTATACATGGTCCCCTGTGGAGCATTTTCACAAGAGTGCTTCTCTGTTGTCAGTGCATGTGACTTACTACATAATTCATCTAAGAAGCCAATAGAAACCAGCCCCTCGAGGGATGGCAGGTGTCCTTCAAGGGCTCTAGGTCCAAACAGTGGTGCATAGATTTCAGCTGTCTCTAAAAGCTCATATTCCAAATGTATTTACTATATGGGCATATGTTTATTGAATATATTTGTTTTCTATCCTTGCTGTCTGTGGGTGAGAATATACTAGAGACTAGTCCATGTTAGATTAATGTTTGTTCTGGACATATATGAGTCAGTAAAAAATGACCCTCTGGAGACGTATTTAGAGTGAACCCTTAGGTATGTCAAGTGACAGGTTTGGCTCCTGCAGCAGTTTCTCCAGGGTACAATGCAGTGTTACCCAGCCATAGCAGAGTTAAGCCTGATCTCAGGGGAAAACACATCACTCTGGATCTGACAGCTTGAAAGAGGTGAGGCTGCTGTGGCTCCATGCCCCACATCCAACCAGTAGTGAGGCTGAAGATGTGTTCCCAGCAGGCATCTGCACAAACACACACATGTGCAACACATATATGTGGCAAGCCACACAGATCACAGACAGACACACAGAGAGCTCCCACAAACACAAGCAGCACCAATAGCCTCATTCTGCTCTTCTCTCTGGCAAAGCAGCATGAAGGTCCACTAGTGAGATTATGTGTCTGTGCAGACATACATACAACATGAGTCCATCAGTTGGGCTCACACAGTCAGTCTCCTCAGTAGCTGCCTCTGAATCCCAGTCTTGCCAGCTGCTGACATCTGAATGAACAAGCCTCCAGTGCTGACCCTTGGTGACAGGTTTAACGCCTGGTCAGTGGGGCCAAGGCTTTCCTTTGAAAGCCCTGGAAAGGGTCTGGATGTAGTGTCCCTGCTTCCATGTCCTTCATTTGGGTTGTCACCTGCCTTTGTGCCCCTGTGCTCCTCTGTGCTTGTGAGTATGGGCCTTTATCAGTCTGAGGGCTCCTGTGTTAGGCTCAGAAGCAGTCAGGCCAAGGATATTACTTGAGCTCTTCTACCTGCCATCATCACTTTGTACTCCTTTGTGGATGTGCAGATGAGCTTTTATCACATAATTTAATGTGAACAAGCTAGTTTGTACAAGGATAACATCACAGCAGTGCTCCCATATTGCTCTGTGCTAGTTAGCTTGGCTTCCAGCATCTCAGCTACATCAGCCAGCTGGGGCTGCCTATTTCTGAATCTCACTCCATCATGCTGTGTAATACTCCTTGTAAGTTTCCCACATGAGCACACAAAGACACCCCACCATTGGTGCCTGAACATTTGTTTGAAGCTCTTGAACATTCAGAGGTGCAAGATCACACTGCTGCACAAAGGTTAGTCTCCTGCTTCTTTGGAAGTTTTGTTATTTCATGGCTGATTTCAGTCTTCTTGCTAGAATGAAGTTCTTTATTAAACTGATTCTTTTTACAGACCTCAGTCTTACGTGTGAATAGATGTAGCCCTTTAAGCTTGTACCTGATCTTTTCCCAAAAGATAACGTGCTACAATATAGACCTTTTACCTACTGCTTCCTTTCCATCATGAAGGTGCATTTCACTATGCTTGGCTATAACCAGAACTGACATTTAAAATTTTTGGCAGACTTTGAGTGGGGTAGTGCATGACAATAGTGTCTTTGGTCTTTATAATGGTGTGTTCACTATTTTAAGCACTGTAATATTCACTTTGAAACCCGCATGCTCTTGAGAGATGAGGTAGCAGTGGATAGCTTTGCCTAGGCGACACTGGTTTTATTCTCTCCTTCAGTAAACAGTGTTAGAAGTGGCAGCAATACAACATCTTATTATACTCTATTGAACTAAAAAATAATATATTCAGAAGAATATTTTGTGAACTAACAAGTATTACAAGACTTTTCCTAGGAACAGAACTGGGTAGTTGAATAAAGTAGGATTTTTGTGTTCAAAAACAACAAAACTGTGGTTTGAAATTTTTTTTCACATAGTTATTTTGTTCCATGAAACAAAGGAAAAAAGCCTCTGTGTAACCTTTAACAGTCTTCTGTCGTAATAGTCCAAAACCCTGTGGAGATTTACTGATGTAACATTACAGTTATTTTGAATCAGTAGTGGAAAATACAGCACTGTTTTAAGATGAACAAACAACATTGCTTTAGTTAGCATTCAGCCAGTGTTCTTTTCTGACAAGGAATATGGCAGAATCGCAATACAGGGAGAGCAAGTGTTGTGCTGATCACTGAAAGTAATGGATCATTGAATTCCTGCATTAATCTGCCCCTCTGGTATCTATGCATTATAAAAAATCAAACATGTTGCAGATTGCCTTCCTACAATACAACAAGAATATGAAAGATTTACAGGGTAAATTACTATTGGCATACACCAGGTCACTGAGACTGAACAAGAACTGCTGTATTCAGCTTACTGCAAGTATCAGCTTTACCTTTTCATGTCTTCAATCTTCCTGAGGCTAAAGTTCTTTACAAGGACAATGGTTTGTGTTCTTGATTAATCAGAAGCCTCAATCGTTTGAAAGGTCATGTATGCAAGAAACAGCAAAATCTCTTTTTTAAATGACTACTGTGTTGGCTTTTGTGGAGGCATGTGGGAATCAAAATCTATAGAAGCCATTAGTAAAAATGTATGTTTAAAAGAAAACATAAAGGTAATAAGCCTGTTATATTCTTTGAGTCCATGCGCCTACTGATGTGAGCTGGGTGGGGATATGTTAGACAGATTTCATAGTCAGTCAGTTGTATTTTTGTACAACAGAGTCTTTTCAAAAACATAAGGCTTTGGAATTATTATCAAGGACAAGAACTCTTGTTGCTTAAAAAAATTATTTATAACTAGAAGATGAGACATCAGCAAACCAGACATAAAAAATATTAAGAATAAAAATAAGCCGCTTTGGTAATGAGAAGCATTTGAATGCACAGGTTCATAGTTCATAGAATGAGAAATCACATCTGGATGCAGTAAAATGAAGGGGCTTACATTCTTAAGCAAAGAAACTTATGTAAGGCTCTGGAATGAAAGTCTGCAAAACAAGACATTGAATTCTCTTTATACTGCTGTGACAATATTTCTCCAGGTTGTATTTCTTCATTTTTCAACTTTGTGTATTTCACTTTTGCAGAATACCCGAGCACTCTTCTGTAAAGCTTAATATTTTTACTGTATCTTTTGCTTTTGAAACATATTCAGTTTCCTGCTGTTGTAAGGGAAACAAACTGACCCCAGCTCATGACTGTTAAAAGCTAAGCTCTTTTAGAATCCTTAACGGACTAACATCCTCTGACGTTTATGCTACTAGTATTTGCAAAGTTGCTATGGTGACAAATGTAGTTCTTGTTAAAAAAGAAAATAAAAATAATTCTGCTTTGCTTAACCACAAATTCTGGTCAAACTCAGCATTGTTCCAAAAGAACACTTCTTCCAAAATGAATGCACAGTACCCTTTTTTCTCAGCAATTTTATCTTTATTAAAATGTAAATGTATGGGAAAGTTTGAACTCTGCTTTGATCACAGTAACTTATGATTTTGGCGGAAAGATCAGACCAAGCCCAATGTAAAAATCTATTGCACAAAAAGCCTGGGGCTTGCTTCCTCTTCTTTTTGGTCATTCTGATGAAGTAAAACAATCCTGAAGGCAGTGAGATCCTTACCCTTAAAATCCTCTGCTTGGCACTGCAAACCCATCGTACATGGCTTAAAGGTCTTTTGACTCATGCAGCGGAGCCTGTAGGCAATGGCATTGGACCCAGGTTTACAAAAAGTACCGTAGCTTTTGCACATGTCGCTCCCTCTGGTCTTACAATAGGCAAAGTGAGCCGGGGAGATTTGATCCATTTTCTGTCTTTCACTAGGAATGGTTATTGGAATACATTTCAACTACTTTTGTTGGACTACTTTTTTAGGGCATGGAACATTTTGCAGACAGGGATCTGAATAGATGGACATAGAATCATAGAATCCTTT
>NW_008589557.1:0-3645 GCF_000691845.1 Merops nubicus
AATCAGCTCAGCCAGACCCGATACACATATTTAAATTTTTTCCCCTCAGATGTAACTCAGAGAAAACTAGATCCATTTGTAGCCAGAATAAGATATTTTTCATAAAATAACAGAATAATATGTGCAATGCTCCTGGCTCTTCCCTTTCATTTTACCTTGGTTACACAAAATGTCACCTTATAAATTGCCAGCTAGTCTGGGAACAGAATCATGAAAAATCTAGCAGCAACCAGAGTACTCTTTTGAGGGTCTCTGGACAAATATAGACAAATATTTCTGATAGTTATCTATATATATATTGTGGGCGATAACTCTTCCTGTGAACAGAATAAGACAAAGATAGCTTATAAACAAGGCATAGTACATTTAAAAGAAATGTATAATCAAAATAAAATTAGGAGAACATGCTAAGGGTACAATATTACTCAGTGTTATTTACATCATTATGTTTTGCAATCAGTTACTGGCATAATTATTGGTGATATCTAATGTCTTTGTGCTACTCAGCATGAGTTAGTTATTTTCAGTATTATATAAAAGTTGTTAATCTCAAAAAACATCAACTTCCTATTTATTAAAGACAATCTGAAGTTGTCATGGGAGGAGTGGCTCCCCTTTAAATCAGTTGTTGTGGAATCCTGGTTTATGATTCTGCTTGTCACAGAATGAGTGAAATGTACCTCACTCAATAGGAAATCATAAATATAGTTTATTGAGGTAGATGGTTAAACAGAGAACTGATAGGCAAACTCAAGTGGAAGAAGAGAGTCTATAGATCATGGAAGGAGAGGATGGCCACTTGGGATGAATATAAGGCTTTTGTCAAAGGATGTAGGGAGTCAACTAGGAAAGCTAAGGCCTCCGTGGAGTTAAACCTTGCAAAGGAGGTCAAGGACAACAGAAAGGTACAGATACTTCAGATACATTGCAGATACTAACACTAGGGGCAATGTAGGCCCACTGTTGAATGAGGCAGGTGCCCTGTTGACAGAGGATACAGAGAAGGCTGAGTTACTGAATGCCTTCTTTGCCTCTGTCTATACTGCTGGAGACTGTCCTCAGGAGCCCCAGACCCCTGAGGCCCCAGATGAAGTCAGGATAGAGGAGGAGTTTTCCTTGGTTGATGAGGACTGGGTTAGGGATCAACTTAACAATCTGGAGGTACATAAGTACATGGGCCCCGATGGGATGCACCCATGAGTGCTGAGGGAGCTGGCAGAAGTCATTGCTAGACCACTCTCCATCATCTTTAGTAAGTTGTGGAGAACAGGAGAGGTACTTGAGGACTGGAGAAAAGCAAATGTCACTCCAGTCTTCAAAAAGGGCAAGGAGGATGACTCAGGTAACTACAGATTGGTCAGCCTCACCTCCATCCCTGGAAAGGTGATGAAACAACTTATCCTTGGCACTGTCTTTAGGTGTATCAAGGACAAGAAGGTCATTAGGAGCAGTCAACATGGTTTTACCAAGGGGAAGTCATGTTTGATCAACCTGATAGCCTTCTATGAAGAAATAATCAGGTGGATAGGTGATGGTAGTGCAGTGGATGTGGTTTATCTTGATTTTAGCAAAGCGTTTGACACCGTCTCCCACAGCATCCTCGCAGCTAAACTAAGAAAGTGTGGCCTGGATGATCAGGTAGTGATGTGGAATGTGAACTGGTTGAAGAAAAGAAGTCAGAGAGTTGTGGTCAATGGGCCAGAGTCTAGTTGGAGGCCTGTATCTAGTGGAGTCCCTTAGGGGTCAGTACTGGAGACAGTATTATTCAATATATTCATCAATGACCTGGATGAGGGAATAGAGTGGACTGTCAGCAAGTTTGTTTACGATACAAAATTGGGAGGAGTGGCTGACACACCAGAAGGCCATGCTGCTATTCAGTGAAACCTAAACAGGCTGGAAAGTTGGGCAGGGAGAAATCTAATGGAATACAACAAGGGCAAGTGTTGAGTATTGCATCTGGAAAAGAATAACCCCATGTATCAGTATAGGTTGGTGAGTATGCCCTGGTGAGACTGCATCTGAAATACTGTGTTCAGTTCTGGGACCCTCAGTTCAAGGACAGGGAAATGCTTGAAAGAGTCCAGCACAGAGTCACAAAGATGCTTAAGGGAGTAGAGGATCTCCCTTATGATGAAAGGCTGAGGGAGCTGGGTCTCTTTAGCTTGGAGTAGAGGAGACTGAGGGGTGATCTCATTAATGTTTATAAATATGTAAAGAGCAAGTGTCAAGAGGTTGGAGCCAGGCTCTTCTCTGTGATGTTCAATGATAAGACAAGGGGCAGTGGATGCAAGCTGGAACATAAGAGGTTCTGCAGAAACATAAGGAAAAACTCTTTCACTGTGAGGGTGACAGAGCACTGGAACAGGCTGCCCAGAAGGGTTGTGGAGTCTCCTTCTCTGGAGACATTTTAAACCTGCCTGGATGCATTCCTATGTGACCTGCTCTAGGTGATCCTGCTTCAGCAGGGGGGTTGGACTACATGATCTTTCGAGGTCCCTTCTAATCCTTAATATTCTGTGATTCTGTGATTAATAATTTGACAAAGCTTAAATGAATTTGAGAGAATTTAGCAAAATTCAACAAAGGTTTGATATAAGGGAAGAATTAATTAAGAAATTATTCCACTAACCATTACGAAATAATTAAAGAAAAAACCAGACTGAATACCTAACAGGATGAGCCTTGACATACTAACAAAAACATCCTGATTCACTAACTGAGGCAGTCAGAATAGATAAATGAAGGCTAACATATGCAGAAACATTCCACCCTTATGTAGAAGAAACAACCATAAAGAACAAGAGCTAACGGACTAAAAACAATATACATCACAAACTTATCAGTAAAGAATAACTAGTAAGGAAGAGCAGATGTTTACGAAGGACAAGAACTGAGCAGAACTGACTCAATTCTGCAAACTTGCCAAATTACCACGTCCCAGGCAAAAGGTGAAAAGTACATCGCAAGGATGACATACAACCTTCTTCCCGGCGACCACCGCCTGCATTCCGGAGACCCCTACCCGCAATTATCAAGAGGGACAGCGCAAGCGCAATGAGGGAGTTGTAGGTGGGGACCATGGAAATGATTACTTGGAAGAGACTGCCTTTTTCAGGGTTAGGTAATGAATATGTATAGGGGTCATTTGAATATGTAGTGTTTTATTGTATAAATATGAGATAGTTTGCCACTTGGGTATCCATGTTTGTGGTGGAGCGATCCCCCGTGCATCTGCGCACAATAAACATGCCTACTACATAACCTTCTGGGTTTATAGAGTCTGTTTCTGCACATCAGTTTAATCAAGGTTCAATTTAATGTCAAGGTCATTACATTATCTTTTAGAATGATTGTATTAGAATACTTGTGTGAGAAATATACAGAGGAAAAGTGACTTGGAGTTGGGCTAGGGTGATTTTCATGGGTATTGGGAATAGAAAGCATAACGGATGTTCCTCCTGTTGAGTCACTAGGTGCTCAGAGTGCACCCCTTGCTCTCTAAACTCCTTCATAGAGTGGAGCTTAGGTGCTGCTAGATCTAACGTTATACCCAGTCAACAGTTCACGACTAAAAATATTGGGGAGACTGGGTGTGAAAGGGTGTTTTGCCAATGACCAGGTGTCCCGGTTAGAAGGCAGAAT
>NW_008589558.1:0-1526 GCF_000691845.1 Merops nubicus
AACACAACAAATCCTCTTTCATACTTAATTCCAGACACATTTTCCCTTTTCTGATTCAGCATTAAACCAAGTGTAGTATTTGTAGCTCTCTCCCTGCCATTTGCAGCATGCTTGGCACTCAAAGATAATTCCAAAGTCTCAACCACTGCTTTAACAAGACTAATTCCTGTCAAAGAGGTGCCTTTAACTTGTGCCACAGGACTAAGCTGAGCCCAGGAAGAGTTCACCTGCATTTAAGAGCTAGCTGAAGATCTCCTTCTGCATCATTGCCACGGCACTAACCCAAAGAACACTGCAGCCTGGGATCACTGAATAAAACTATCTACATTCAATTCTACTTCTAGCTTTTCTTCAAGTCAATCTAGAAAAAAAAAAAAAAATGAAAATACAGAGGAATAGAGTTCATCTGAATTTTCTTTCAAGGATGAAAATACTGCCCCTAAGTTAGCTCCACTAGAATCAAGTCTCTCTATATCATTAGGTCACTCAAGTTGTTGTTTTGAAAAAAAATAAAGGAAAACCTGAAGCATGAAATAGAAGAGTTTGTGTGTTTCTTTTTTAAGTTTAAGAAATACTTCATCAGCTAAACATTACTTAAAGATTATCTTGTGAATTCCTCAATTTCCTTACATCTCCATAGCAAAATCTAGAGACTACTGATATGGAAAAGAAAATGAAAAAAACACTTAATGCATCTTTAACCATCAGTTATTTTCCAGATAGATAGCAAGATGAAAGTGTAACAAGAAGAAATTAAAGAGTTAAGACCATGCAGAATATTTTTCCATAAAATAAGTAGGATTCACAGACCTCTGCTTGAAAAGCATTAATTAGAAAACTTAATCAGGACTCCTTTTTACAGTTCATTAAGGTAATGAGTGTATCTCTCCTCTTGGTACTAATTATATATTATGATTATCCTCTTTCTTTCTGTTTGTGGGTGGCAGTGAAGTATTTCTCCTTGCAATTTTATTTTGCATTATTTTACTGACTGACATATGTTAAAATTAATTGTTTTCATTATTTTTTAAACTTAATCCTTCTTTGAAGCGTGATTCAGACATTTCTCAATAATTAGGTAATAATGTTTTCTTTTAAGTAGATGATCTCAGTTTTGGCTCTGACACAGATGGCACTACAATACCACACACAATTCTATCTATATTGGTCCTTTACTTCATCTCAACAGCCATAGAAATTCTGTATTCATATAAACTTAATTTCAGGACACTAAAGAAAAGCCTTAGAATAAAAAAATAAGCACTACACTAGTGCTGTTAAAGTGTCTCCGTAACAATACGCTTTCAAACATGTTTTATTTTGAGTAAAATAATCTGTTTAAGGCTCATAGTTTAAGAATTTGGATCAAGTAAGACTCATGACAAATTCTCATGGGTTTTGCAAGATTTTCAGATTAGGTGACAGTCCCAGAACCCCAGCTAAACCCACTTCAGATATTGCAGATGAGAGGCACTGAGCCCCTTATTTGAGTTAGGCAAAGGATGCTCTGAATGACCTGCCAAGAT
>NW_008589559.1:0-40290 GCF_000691845.1 Merops nubicus
GCTGCCAGCGCTCAGCCGGGCCGGGCCGGGCAGGGCAGAGGCGTTCGGTCTCGCCTTTCGGGCAGGGCAGAAAAACTGATCTGCTTGCCGGTCGCTTGTGCTTTAAAATGCAAAGACGGACAGGTGCTGGGTGAAATTTAATAGTGAAATATTTTGGCATGTAACAATAGAGACACTTTAAATAGCTCTTCGGCCGATGGCTGTCGCAGAGCACGCGTGGAGGTGGTGTAAACCCAGATACCAGGGTAACTTCAGGCTCTCTTCAGCTGCGGGCCTCCCGTTTAATCTGCAGCTTTCAGTAAGCCTCAGTGGCTTCTGTCTTCTGACAGCGGTTAGGCAAATCGTTATTGAAATCGTTGTGCCTTTAAGATTACCTGAAGCCCTGGGAATTTCAGACTTTAACGGTTCACTCCAGTATCAGCCGGAAAGGGAATGCTGTGTCAGACTTCAAGGAACAGGCACGGTGAGCTGGCTGGTGTAGGACCAGAGGCAGAGGAACAATATGGAACATGAAAAGAAGGGCTTTTGTGCCAAGGGGAGGTGAGTATGCAGCCTGGAAGAAGAAAAGTGTATATAAACACCAGTTGCCTTGGGAAGGTGAATACAGAGGTTTCTATATAGCTGTCTTTGCAATAGAGCGCCAAGAGAGGCACGTGACTCAGTCATACATATGGTACATAAAACACCTTTTGGCTGTGAGTGCTACTGATGGCTAGTGAGGCCAAGAACTCAATGGCAAAGCAATTCTCTCTAGGTGACAAGGCTGCCAGCGATCGCTCCAGGTGTGGTAATAATTAATGAACTATAAATTTTCCTATATAAGAGCAGAAACTTAGGGAACAGGTGGCGGCTTCCCTCTTGGGCAGTTTATTCTGTGGCTCACCATGGCAGGAGTTCTCATGCCTGTTCTTGTTCAATCCATCGCCTGGTGAGCAGAGCTGAAGGGCTCTTCTTGTGTCCTCCACACAAGCCCAAGGGGTTCACATGTACAAAGGAAGCTCTCCTTAACGTCTGGTCCTTCCTCCACTTTTAAAATCTGCTTGATGCATGAATGATGAAGCTGCTGTGTCCTGTTACTGTTGCCACTGTCCTCTTGCCTGAGGGAGTGTCAGGAGCCTGGAGCATTGCCATAGCTGTGGTGAAAGAGGGGGAGCATCTCCCTTTCTAGCAATGCCCAGAGTTGATGTTGCTACTAAGGGAAAGGAGAAAGAAGTTGCCATTGAAGCAAATGCGGATTAATCTGCCTAACATATTTTATTTCCTTTTAATCCCAGTTTGGTTTAAGCTCTGGAGTATGAGGTTTATTATCTCCTCCAAAATCTGGTCAGCATTCGCTGTTCTAAATCTGGATGACTTGAACTGAGTGAATTATGCAGAACTTGACAAATTAGACCCAAGTTATTGAAAAGAAATGTCAATCTTAAAAAGAAGTCAATCTCAAAAATCAAGGAGTGTTGTAGATATTGAGGTTCAGTGTGCCAAGTCCTATTGATTTGGGTGAATACCAGAAACGGGGGTCATGCTGTGTCTGGCTACTAGACCCATCTGCTTCAGCTGGCTCTGTAATTGTCTCTCACCAATTTATTCTTTGGCCTAGAGACGTTAACAAATGGCCAGTGTTATGTCTCTTCCAGCTTGATTCTGACCATTTGAAATGATACGTCTCTCAAATGAAAACGGAAGAAAGTGTTCTGGTTGCAAGCAGAACTGGTGGACTTCCTTAGTATGGAGAAGACAGGATAAAGAGATTTTAAGCTAGACAGCTTAAAACCTATCTTCAGCTGTAAAATAGTGCTATTCAGAGAAAGTAAAGCAGACACGGACAGATGAAAACTGCGCTTGTTGTACATTTTTATTTCTAATGATTAAGTTATGTGACTTGCTTGTTGGATTCTCATCTGGTTTAAATCCTTGTGTGAGCGCTGTCACCATTGTGTAGCACTGACAGGAATCCACCCTGCGGTCTACAGTGCATTTCTTTTCTGGTGGGGCTGCGAAGGGAGGCTGGCCTCTTTTTACAGATGGGGAGACAAGACATGAAGTGATGAATGCCTAATCTGCAAGGATCAAGGTACTTGCCTTCCTCTGGTCCAGAAGTCTTAGGGGTCTTGACTGTACTCCATGGGCCTGTGACCTTTCACCGGAGTCAGTGTTCTTGGTGCCAGAAGTTGTCTTTTTCCTCTGCCAGCATTACTTTAATCTGGATGTTGCAGGATAGGGGAGTCTAAAATGCACTGAAGTTTGGGTGGATCCTCATAGTAATCCTCTAGTCTTTTTCTGGAGGTCTGAACCTATAGCACAAAGGTGTTCACCTGAGCAGGAAAAAGGGCTGGAGCTCTGACTCTCACTGCCATGGCTGCTTATATATTTAACAGTTTGTGTTTTGTCGGAGTATTTTGAGCGGTGATAGATTTGATGTCATCTCTATGTTGCAGAAGGTGGAACTTTGGAATTCTGTGGACTTTCTGCTTTTCACAGTTTATTTTACATAGGAAAACAGAATTCAGCCTTACTTAATTTTACATTAATATCAACCATGCATCTGTCTGTGTAACGGCAAACTAGTTCTATTATTTTAGTTTAGCTTGGCATGTGAAACTTGAGAATGCCCTCTGAATGAGAAAATGAACCATATTCGTAGCAGTCAGAGGAATTAAAATAAAGGCAGCCAATGAAAAACCCTGTGAGAGGGCTGCGTCAGTCTGCATTATTAAAGGTGTGGTATCTAATTTCCATTGATGCATCTCAGTTTCACTGCAAGAATATATCAACCTTGTAAAGCCTAGTGGGTTACTACAGCAAAACAAGAAATCTAATTTAATCTAATGGCCTGTAATTTTAAAATGTCAAGGTTCCCACTATGTGTGTTTGGTATGAAATAACCAATGGTTGAAAGAACATCTGTATAAACAGTTATTCTTGTTGTGAAGATTCATAAGAGTCATACACTAGCATTAAATGCAGCTTCATTACTGTAACTCTTAAGGGTATTGTTATCTCCTTTATCACACCTCCTAGCCTTGCCTCATTAATGTGCTCTCTCCTCATTGTTGAGACTTGGTTCAATTAGTGATGGCTTTTCCATAGACTTAGATTCCTTAGAAACTTTGCCAGCTGATAAGAATGCTTCCTTTATAGTTGCAGTGTAATAACGAACAAGTACTGTTTTTCTGTACCCTGTGGTCAGTGCTTGACTTTGCTGTTCCCTCTAGATGTGTGTAGGCAAAAATCCATCAACTTCTAAGAAGTCTGCTACTTTTCTCCTATATATATTCCCATGGAGAATGCTCTTATGAAGGAGAAATTTGCCGTCTGGAGAGGTTTGTTGAGAGTTTATGGGTTATTTTCTTTTTTCCTTCTAGCAAAACACTTACCTGTGTTAGATTTCTACATTGAAGGTGGCAATTTTAAGTTGGTAGGAGTGGTGCTGCATCTAGGAGCAGTGGTGGGCCCAGGTGTATTCCTTGGTGTTCCTGGATGTGTCCCATCGTACAGCAGAATAGGCATGGCAATTTCACACCACCATGTCTGTGAAAGCGCAGGAGAGGCATAAAACCAGGGAAGTGATTCAGACAGATAAACTTCATGTGACTTCACATCTTGTGCCAAGAGTCTGGAAATGAGGTTTCTTTAAGACTGTCTTTCTTCCATATGGATGAAGTGCAAGAGAGCTGAGAGTTAGGGCTCCCACTGCAGAAATATACTTAAGAGGAGATGAAGGTAGTTCATGGACAAACTCTTTTCTAATTGGTGGAGGGACCTGATTGGACTCTGCTGTAGCAGCCTGGAACTTGAGGAATACACAAGTTAGTTTATATGACCTTCAAAATGTGGTATGACATTTGAGGAACATAAGAGGTAAAGGTCTTTTGATGGCAAGTGTTGGGGAAGCTAATGGATTCACTGAGTGGACGAGTAACCTGTGTCCTGCAGGAGCGTTTCTGTTTCCAAACATGTGTAGACATCTCCTCTTCATTTGCTGTGAAGGTGATTTTAAGATCCTTGAATAGGGACTCTAGTTTCTCTGAACATTGATACAATTCCTGGAACAGTAGTGCCTGTAGCTAGACTGGCGCCTTTGGGTGCCACTGCCATCTTGCCATTATTTGGCTAGGAATGGATCATATCCAATGAACGTTTTCTCCAGTGAGTGTTTGCAGAGAAGTCAGTACAACTGCCTCATCAGTGTGTTTGAATACAACCATTGAAGTGTAGAATGATGCACTAAGCTTGAAGACTGCATGGTTTTATTCATCAAATATAGTAGGAAAGTTGTTGAATGAGCTTCCAAGCAGTGCCTACAGCTCAAATTTCTCGATATTTAGCCTTTCTTTCTGTATTTTTCTCTTTTGTGGCAAGAGTGTCTTACCTATATACTTTATATAAAGTATTGGGAATTAATTTATTGAAGTCAGCAAGTGTGTTCTAGGACTGGGAGAAACCTATGCAAAGGGATTAGACAAGCCACCTGATTTGTGGACAAGCTAAAGTTAGGTCAGATGAATCCTTCCCAGGTGTCTGTAAGGCAACCATGGAGAGTCAAAAAGTTGATGGCTGTCTTGTGGTCCTATATAGAGTGAATGCAGAGTAATGTTACCGTGGTTGTAGTGACTGGACTTGGAGAAGAATTCTTCACTGCTATCTCTGCATCTCATCCTGGGCAGCATTTTGGAGCTGCAGACAGGACAGATGGGATGCTCTTCATTCTGGCTAATTTAATCGTTCAGTGAAATGAAAGCTAAATCGATTTAGAGGGTAAGAAGAACCCACCCAAACTCTCTGACCCTGTCAGACTACCACCTTCCAGAAAAGTTTTCCTCTCCCAGTTGCCTGGCAGCTGACCTCCTGTCCTGTATACATGGACCCAATTCCCTTGTCATAAGATCTGTTTAAGCCATGTTGCAAGTAGCATGTGGCACGGGGATGAGAATAATCGGAACAACAATACTATTGATAAAGGGATAATGTCAGGAAATACAAGACTGAACTGTTAATTGTCTTAAAACCGAATTAATTTCTCCTTTCAGTACTAAAATTTTAAAATAGGTAAAAGATCTGCCCTTAACACCAGAGTCTGGAATGCCATTATGCAACTGGTGGTTGAAAATCAGTTAATGCAGCTTTGTAACCTCATTGTCCTTTTTCTGCTAGTGTTAACTGTGTCTTTTGTTTGTTTGTTTTTAAGGCAAGTATTGGTCCTCTAGAAGGGAAGGTGGAATCATTCCCAGGTGTGGAGGATAAGTAGCAGGTCAATACAGCAGAGTTGTTTTCTGTCTTCTAAAAAATGTTGGCTGATCTGGGAAGTGTTGTTTCACAATAGGTTAGAAAAACTTTGTTATATTTGTTTGGAAAATCTACCAGTCTGGGAGCTTTTGGTCCATGGATGAATCCTTTGCTGTGTTGGTTCTCTGTGAACATACCCACAAGAACAGTTTTGGAACAATATTATAGAAAAAGCAAGACTTACGGGCGTGAAAGTTTCATTTAAAAGGGCAGCTGCACTGGGGGAAGGTATGAACCTTTTGGTATGTAGACCCTGAAAATGTAAGCTTTCCCTCCTTCTCCTCCCAATATATCATTTGTGGAAGAAAGTACTGTCTTCCTTGCTCAGTCTTTTAGATCATCACAATGACTCCAACAGCTATTATGGTACCAACAACATAATGTCAAAATTGATAGCTGAAACTTCCCCCAGCTATGTTAATTGGTGTATCGGGTGAGAAGGGCTGCAGTGCACGTCCTTGAGACAGCCTGGTAAGTGTGTGAAGAACTACAACACACCTGAACTGGAAGTTAAAAAGAACCCCGAACACCCGAACCCTGCTTATTACTGCCTTTTGTTTTATAAACAGAATAAATGTCCTCCCTGTACCTGGGACAGGGTGGGAAGTGACTGCTGGGGCAGTAGCTCTGCTGGAAAGGACCTGTGGGGCAACAGGCTCGGCATGAGTCTGTGGTGTCCTGGCAGCAGGAAAGAGGCTAGCCCTTCAGGGTTATTCTGGAGCTGGTAGAGGGTTGGAAGAGTTTTGCTTCTTTTTGATACTTGCTAGGCCACACCTGAGGTACTACACCCAGTTTTGTGGCTCAGAGTGCTGGAGAGATGTTGGTAAGCTGGAGGGAGCTGAGCAGAGAGCCCCCAGGCTGGTTGAGGATGGACTTGCCCTGAGAGAGAGTGATGGAATGGGGTTTCTTCAGGAGAGGTAACTTGTGGGGACATGCTGCAGCCTCCCAGCACCTATGGGCAGGGTTTTTGAGAAGACAGAGGGAGGCACTTCGCAGAGATATGTGGCAGGATGGTGAGATACTTGCCATAAACAGAGAATGTTATGACTTGTCATGGGGAGAAGTTTCTTCACCACTAGGCTATTCAAACATTGATGCTGGTTGCACAGTGAAACTGGGAGATCACCATTCCTGGAAAGTTTCGTGCCTGACTGGGCAAAGTTGGAAATGGCCTGGTCAGACCTGCGAGCTGCCCTTGCATGGAGCAGGAGCTCCTTCCAAGGTCCTTACCAACCTGAATTATTCTGTGCATCTATGACTTCTTGACAGTGGGTGAGTGAACATAACTTCATTTTATTTTTAATGCTACTTTATTGGCTATTGTAGTGTTTAGGATCTTGTTTGTGTAAACAGGCTCTTTCTCTATGCAAAAGTGAAACTTCTGTGGCTTACGGCAGGTGTTTTCAGGGCGTGCTACTGAGTTTCCTTTGTAGGAACTCCTCAAGGGTGTGCAAAATGTGTTTGGCTTCCAATCTAAGTATTTTGATAAGCCTGTTTTATTTTAGAAAACTGTAAATAAGACTGATTTCCTTGGGTTGGTGAGATTTGATTTTTTTTTTAAATTTAATTCACTGTACACTGCTGTAATTGACCAATAAGGAAGTAAATTATTTCCCTTGCTTTTCAGGTCTTGAGAAGATGATGCACAGGCTTAATTCTTGAGAATTTAGGTGCTAAATCCTTAAAAAGTCTTTTTTTATTTTGTTTGTGATATTAGTTGGTTATAAGAATCTTCCTGATGATTACCTTGATTGAGTTTTAGTATAACTTGCTGCTGTTAACTAGGGTTTTTTATTGTATGTGTATATAAAATGATTAATGCTAGTAACCCTTACCTTAGCAGAATGACTACTTAACAATAGAGTTAGTGGAACTTGGATCTGCTGTCAAAATTGACTCTAAATAGTCTAGTGACTTCTTGCTGAGGAAAGAACAAAATTCATTTCCCTGTTTGAAGAGAAACTCCATTTTGCTGGTTTGTTTTGAGGTCTCATCCCTAGTACCACAGATAGCTTGATTTTGAAATCAACTTTGACAAGCTAAGATTTTGAAAAATAATACTGCTGTGGCTTCTTGGCTCTGGTGTCATTGTCAGTGATTCACAGAGCACTTCGCAGGCTAAGGAGCAGTCTGGAGGCAGGGGAAGCAATTCTTTAATTCTGCTTTATATGGCTGAATGGGTAAGGGGAAAAAGGAAATACTCTTCATTAATCTCTCCTTCACAGCATCTTCTCAGCAACCCTAGTTGGTGCTGGAAAGAAGACAGTGATTTTTGCACTAAGTGATCCCACAGTGGGTTTCAGGAGCAGCATGAAAGGAAAAATTCTCTGTGATGTCTTTTCCCTGTACTATTCCAACCTCCAAAATCTCCCTGCCTTTCCATCTGACCTTGCCGTGGGCTTCAGAGGAATCCCATCCCCTGGGTTATCTACAAGCTATAGGGAAAGTGGCTGCACATACCCCATGTAGCACAGAATAACAGGAATCCTCATCCTGAGACTGGAAATATGCTCCCTATTGTTGCCTTTCCTGTGGGCGTGGGTAGGTCAGTACAGTACTGCAATCAAGTCTCTGGCTGGATTACAGTATCATTGGAAAGATAAATTAGGTCTGCTACCTGATTTATCTTTTCTGCTCCTCAGACCATACATTGCTGTGATTCAGGTTTTTCTCACCAACAGTGAGGAGCTGAAATCTGTAAAAAAGATTAATACACAGGAGTTCCCAAAATTTATTTTAAAATCTAATACATTCAGCAAAAGTGCAGGACAAGGGCTGTAACATGCAGTGTTTATAATGCCTGATGGCACTGTGTTGTGTGAAATCCCTTACACAAGGTGGGTCTCTTAGAAGCAGTGAGCTGAAGACGATGAAAAGTGTATCTTCCAGTATTGGAACTTTCCATTTCCAGAGTGGTAGAGAAAAGCTCCAAATGACCTTTCCACTAAAATCGTAAGGCCAAAAAACTGAGATAAATCTGTATTTCAGGAGCAGGCCACAGACTTGTGCAAAGAATTGTAACCTTTGCTCTGACATGAGAAGCACAGTTTTGCTTTTGCATAAGCTGTGGCTGATGCGCATAAATGACTTATTTCAAGTGGGAGCAGAATGGTTACATGGTTACAGAGGACAGGAGGCTGAGGTTAAAATCTCTCTGTGGTACTTCAAGCACTATTTTTATTTTAGTGTACAAGGTTATGTTATGCTGTTGGAATCCTAGAATCCTTTGGGTTGGAAGAGACCTTTAAGATCATCAAGTCCAACCATTAAGTCAACGCTACTAAGTCTTCTGCTAAAAGAGATCATAATCTGCTCTATCACAGCAGAGGATCGTGGCTCTGGTGGAATTTAGAGGTTTTGTTCCAATGTTTTAAGTGCGATCCCCAAATCCAAACCTGTCATGTTAGTCTTCAACTTCCTGTAAATATTCTAGGAAATTATGGAACTCATAATTATTTAATTTCTTGAATATCAGTGGTGCATGTTTTATACCTGATATGGGTATATTGGACACTTTCTCCCAACTCCCCCAAATGCACTCTGAAAATCCTTAATTCAAATGTCTACTTTACTAACCTAAAAAATTCTTAAATAAGACATTTTTCTTAAGTCTGCTGTCAGAGAAAGGAAGCTTCAGTGTCTGAGGAAAACCACTAAAGTCTTCCCCTCCATTATTTTTTTTTATAATTCCTTGGTTTTAGTATTAGTAACTGCATCCTTTGTTAACAATTGTTCTTGTGTTTTCCAGTTAATTTTTTTTTTTTCTGATTTAAAAGGAGCCATGGTGTGTTAGCTGAAGTCTGTTTGGCACTGAGCATTTTCAGACTGGGCTTGGAGAATAGGAAGGAAGGTGGATGAGGAGAGGCAGGAGTGACCCTCTCGTCTGTCAGACTGGCGTGGGCAGGGATGCCCAGTGTGTCAGGGCCTTCAGTACTGAATCCCTTGGCTTGGTTTCCCTGGGATTGCTGTGATTCTTTTCAGTGGGCTAACTCGCATACGTTATTGCAACAAAAACAGTTCTGGAATTTTCTTTCAGTCCAGAAGCATAACTGTAAATATGTAACCTAAACAGGAAAGAAAATGACTGCAACTATATAAGTGTGTGTAATTTTTTTTCTTTTTTCTGTTTATTGTTTTCCTGATTCTGAGGAGCTGTTTTTTAAAGCTGTGGTATAGTAAAGTCCTGATTTGGGAGCATGCATGAGTGGTGTCTGTCTCCTGCCAGTGTTTGGATCAATTAAAAATAACCAAAAAAATAAACTGTATTCCAGAAAAAAAATTGTTGGCAGGGAAAAGGAGGTGTCAGAGCCAGTGAGTCATAAAGGTGACTCTCGCCTGAGTTGAAAGAAATTATGTAAAAGCTTAGCCTAACATCCTACCCCTCTCAAACTCAATTTTTATTTCAACAAGGGGGCCTTCAGTTTTGGAATAACATGAAAAAAACTCCTAGATCAACAAAGTTAAGTGACTCAAATGATCCTTAATTAGAAACAGCCTGCCTCTTCTAAAGAGAAGCAAAAGTACCCTCTAAACATTTTAATTATGAACATGCAGATCGTCAATCTTGCTGGAGCCTTATTTTCTGCTTCCCCCAGATCAGTGCTGCTCTGCCCGCGTTGCTCCTCTGCCTGGGTGCTGAGCTGATGGGTGCTTTCTGGCAAGGTAGGTCTTCTTGCTCGCTGGAGGCATAGGCTGTAGGCATGCCCATGTATGCTGTTCTCTCAGGATGGCTTGGGCACGTGGCCTCTTCTGGAAGCAGAAGGGGTGGCTGTTGTGTGGTGCTTCCAGCACAGGCGACCGTTGCGTTGTGGTTCCTGGCATCCAGAGCCTCTTAGATTGGCAAAGCACAGCTGAGGGGTTAGATATTTCCTCTGAGGACATGAGCATAAAGGGAGCAGGGTGTTTAAAAATAAAGCTGATGAAGCTGCAAAGTAATTTCACCTTGCTTATCTTTCAGTGATTATTTTTTCCCAGGAAGCAGTAAGATTTACAGATACTCACTTGGTATGGGTGCTCTTCAAAGGTGAACATCAACCTACATTTATTCTAGCCTCGTGTATGAAGGATGCACTGCAGCTGCTGGTAGAGTTTTCTCAAAGTATCCTAAATAAAAATATCCATATTTTCAGTTAAAAATGCTTCTTAGTAATAAATGCTTTGCTGCTTCATTCCTTTCCAAAATTTTGCCTCTTGTTAGTAGCTTCAGGGGAGAAAGTAAGCAAAGCTGTTGTAGATAGCTGTGGGATAACTTAATGAAAATTCACAGGGGCAGCTCTGAGGTGACATTCCAGTAAGATTTAATAGAAAACTTGTCTACCAGTGCTTGTGGGATTTTATCCCTTAATTTCCATTCACTGTAGTTTGCTAGTGTCTGTGATGTAGCACTGCTGAATAATAGCTTTAATCCTTTTTATTTTTGGGTTTCCAACCAAGACTCTTGAGTGCATATTTTGGTTATAGGCAGATCTGATAGTTGTGGTTTTTCTTCCCTTTCAATATTTGTTAGTTTCTCAGTGCAGCGCTTAGTTCTTCAGTGCCATACTGAGTTGTCTTTTTCATTTTAGAACTGTGTGGAGAAAACTTGCATTTCTGCTTCCCACATTAAGGGCCTTGAAATCAATAGATCAAAGCCAGAGCAAACTTCTTGGAAGTGGTGCAATCTCAAACTGTGTTGAAAGCTTTTGTTTTCAGCCTTTTCCCTGTCTCTCGGTATCTCCCAAGAGAAGGAAGAACATAAAGGCGGTCTCTGTGTAGGCAAAGAGGAGTATCCTGGCAGTGTATGCTTGGGGTACAGGGCTATGTGACTAGGAAGAGCTGACTTCCAGAAGTAGCAGTCATGGCAGCCTTTATATAGGACAGGGATCTCCTATATGAAACATCAAAGTGACGGTTTCCCATGGCTTGAGCTGGGCTCCAGTACACCCAGGAGAAAGGTGCTGTGGGGAAAAAGGGCTGTCACTGTTAGCTGTGGGCAGTCAACGTTTCCCAGTGTGCAACATCAACCAGGTTGAAGTTTTCTTAGGACTGAGGGGTAAAAGATAGATATCTCATACACAAAACAAGTGTTGAGACAGCAAAACATAAGCACCTATTTTTGTTTAGTGGGGAGGGAGAGTGCTTTATACTTCGAACTGCAATGGCATTGGAAGTTGTAAGTGGTTGGTGAAGCAGATGCAAGAGAGTCAACAAAGTGGACATGCCTATGCGTGTCAAATTCTTTCTGGTACTCTGTGTTGAGGAAAGCTTTAGTTTCTTCAACAAAAAGCAACTTAAAAAAACTGCTCTTATGCAGCACAGAAAGCTTCTGGCAAGGGCAGAAGGTCACGTCAAACGTGTATGCGCGTGTCCTTTGTTTTTAGGAGGTATATCATAGCAGATTTGTGTAGGATGATAGCATGAGACAAAAGGAGCTGCTGTTTGACAGTTCCTCCACAACCAATTGCGTTTATGGATTGCTATCCAACTGTCTTGTAGTGACTGAGCTCGACGCCTGTGCACTTGTGCAGCTCCTTGGAGCTGTGATTGCTTCCTGTTAGAAGGAATGCGTCTTTTGGAGGGAACAGCCACGTTTGGGCATTTCTACCGCATGGTTGCTCTAGCTCTTTCACTCCCAGTGCAGTGACAGATTGTTTGGAGTAATACAGGGAGGAGAATCACAACTTCGTTCTTGCTAATCAAGTGGAATGCCTCTTTTTTCCTCCTCAACTTAATCTGACTTTTGACCAAAGGGCTTTGGGCCATTTTACTTGCTGTTTGTGGGCAAAGTTGGGGGATTTTGTTGTGTGTGAATGACTGCCCAGTAATCCATATGTTAATGCAGAGCAGTATAGGTGGCAAAAGGCACTCACTTAATGCATCTGTCACATGGATGCTGACAGCTGTCTGCATCCTGTGTGCCCTAAGTGCTTTAAATATTTGGTTAAAAATACTCACTTGACTAATTTTTGTATAGTTGGCCATCCATCCTGCTTATATCTTTGTATCCTGATGCATATAGCTTCAAGGGGTTTTTTGTTCTAAATTTGCAGAGAAATAAAATGTAAGAAATTTAGTTGAGAGAAGGGAACGGATGAGGACAAGCAGAGGTTGAATAAAGAGCTCTAAGAGAACACACTCTGTAACAGGCAATTCAGAGAATATAAACTAGATCAGGCATTTCTAATCCACTGTAAAATCTTATTTTCCTCTGGGAAGTCCTGCTTGCAGTGAGGACTTCAGGCCTGATCATGTTGGCAGGGAAGATGCAGCTTTTTCTACTGGAAATATATGATAGCAATTCTGAGTAGAGTAAGCTGCTTAGCAGAGCTTAATAGAGCTTCTCTGGTACATTGCCTTTGTGAAGTTTGTTCTTCAACAGCTCTTCAAAATGCTAGCGTTCTGTATTCCTTTCCACCTCAGTGGAAAGTGTGAAGCACTGAGTACAAACAGTTAGTGATTTGCCAGATCTTCTCTTTGGAAGAGATTTGGACCCAACTCTCAAATTCATTCCAGAGTTATGCTGCTTTCTGAAGAGAACAGTTGCTTCTTTCTTTTGCTGCTTCTGTCTTCATCCTTCATCCATCCCATTTTTAAGGTAGAAAGTGACAGTGGCAGATTTTAGTTGAACTGTGGCGTCAGCTCCTGTTCTTTGCTTTGAAGTTGGGCTGAACGTATTGCTTTCCAGCTCTAGGCAGTTGTTCCTCTAGTCAACTTGAACAGCATTTTATCCGAACAGCTGTTTTGCTGACATTATTCTTAGTTAGTTATTCATTGGGTTTAAGGGCTTTCTGTAACCAGAACTCTTTGCTGGGAGTATGCTGTCGTTTGGCAGACCCATTAAACTAGTAATTCTACAGTGCTTAAAATTTTTAGGTTGCCCTGAATCCTTCATATTTGGAGTTTCATCTTAGTTCCCCTGTGGGCAATGAGTAAAGACTTGTCATAAATACTCTCCTTTTTCTACTTTTTCACTACAATATTTTCAAGCCAAAACCTTAGGCCCCGGACTTTGTTCAGCTCTGCTTGTTCTTGAGGTACCACAGATACCATACATGTGCTTAAGGCTCTGTATACAACTGTTCTTGGAACACTTGGTGAAGTCCATAAGCAACAAGAAAGTCACTCTCAGCGTGTGTTTATATTGTTCACTTTCTGGAGATAGTTATTGTAGTTCCCAGATTTGGTCAGGTGGGTAGCATGGTCCTGGCAATAGGGTTCTTGTAATGGTAGCGATGATGGTGCTGGTGCTAGTTCCTTCTGCCAGTGCTGATGGTATGGGTGATGTCTCTCCAAGCTGATGATGTCCTCCTTTCTTGTGGAGGTGGCAACCGCCGTTCTTGCCAGCACTATTGGACAGAGTGTAGCTAGGGGACAGTACTTTGTGTTTTGGGGGCACTTGTTTCTTGAATGGCCGTTCTTCTCACTTCTCTGCTGGTTGGCAGTCACATGGAAGTGACTTAAGTCTTACAGATTGAGAGCTCCAGTTTTAAGCTAATGTGCAAGTGTTCTTTCTCTAGTTAAAATCACGAATCTGTACTATTTTGGATCCGTAGCTTAGTTGGTCCTGGCACTGCTTCAGGCTGGATGGAGAAGCTTTGTTCCCCTATGCAGGTTGTTTTGCTGCTGATAAGCAGGTAAAAGGAAGAACTGACTGGGGTGTTTGCTCTTGTAACATCTGTTTCTGTTCTAATATCCCTGGCCTTGGATCTCTTGCATGATGGAGAGAATGTTAAGCATATGTATTGGCCTCTCATGCTCTGCATCTGACTTCAGCTCTACTGACACCTATTCACACGTTGTGTCTATAATGTTTAGTACAATTCTAGAAAGAACTGTGATAACCCCTTAATTTTTATCATACCAATACCCTTTCTCTAGGCTCATCAATTTGTTCTGATTTATTCTGCTGCCAATGTGCACTGAATGAATTTGATATGCTTCTGGTGAGCAGTTCTCTCATGGGCTGACCATGGGTGTGAAAGAAGAAAAACAAAGGTGGTTTTCATTATTAGAAAGAATGAAGCCATGTATAAAAAGATAAAAGAACTGATGTCCCTTTCAACAAGAGATACGTTTCCAATACTCTGTTCAGTTGATGTGTGTTGTAATTTTAGACTTTGGTTTAAGACACAAGTAATTTCAAATACCAGCCTGTTTTTTTTTTTATATTTGGAAAAGCAGGTGTGTTTGAGCATCATCTAAGACAACAGAATTCTGTCTGTGGAAGGCCAGGGTAATGTTAAATCCTATTTAAAAAAAAAAAAAATGTTACCATGCCTGCAATCAAAAGGTTCATCTTCTTGAAACTGAAGACTATAAAAACTGACATGCTTACTTAAATGTCATCAGCAGAAAAATTTACTAGATAAATACTGAGAAATAGATTTTTCTTTTCTTAAATGAAAGACTCAACTTATATGTTCTGCTTTTTCTCAAAGACCAAAGAATTCAAATCCCATGCCTTCTGTTTCTACTGTATTGTACTTGACTATCCCAAGGATAGGTTTAGAGCCATACTGCAGACCAAGCAGATGTTTCAGCTAAGCCTGGTGGAAGTGGGAGTGGAACATGGCTTTCTGGTTTGTTTTATTTTTTTTTTTTTAATTAAAGTAAAAACTGGCAGCCCTACAAACCCAAAGCCCATCAGTGCCCAAAAGACAACCACCTTGCTTACAATTTAATTCTTATGAAGTAGCCTGTAGAAATTCCTATGTAATATTTCTGTTGCCTATATTGATTGAAGTTTGACAGCCTTTGAAAATGGCTTGTAGCTCAAGATGACCTTTTTATTTCATCAGTGCTTGGGAGATTCTCTAAGTGTATGTCTTGAAAGACCATATTTTGTGTAATTCCACCATTGTTGATGGCATCGCATTTCCTGGAGTCTATATATTTGCTAGTTTCATTCACTAGCACTGTGATTTTTAAGATAGGTTTTGTAACTTTAGAGTGACTCCTGGTTTCTTGATGGTTGTTATAAGCCTCCTGTGAAAACTTAAGTATATAGTAATTTTGCCTTAGAAATTTAGTGTTCTGTAAGAGTAACTTGGCCTTAGTCAGTCTGCTCTCCTTTTGTGGCTTAAGTTAGTGTAGCAGAAGTAAATTCCAAAACCTAAATTGGAGGAGAAATTATTTAATATTTTCAAGTTCATTGGCAGTTTCTTTTAATCAGTTAGTATAATACTACAGAGAGCTGGGGAAGGCTCAGTGTATTCTTCTAAGAATACCTGACTTTGTACACCTGCAGTGCTTTCATGTATACAGTACCAGAAGATCCAACTTGATCCCCTCATGAGCAGCAGAGGTTGTAAGAAGATGAGTGAATATTAATGCAAGTGATAGGTTCCTGTATACATATGATATCTCTGAGCTAATGCTGGAATTTTTAGCCTCCACTAAAGCCTAGCCAAGCTAGTTGACTTCAGGGCAGCACAAGAAAACTTCTTCCATGGGACTTATAATTTTTTTTTTTTTCTTACTATTTTTCATGTGAGCATACACTTTCACCATTTGCTCTTTGACACTTCATCTCCTAGCCTATGCTTGCAACATTTGTGAAACTGAATTACATATATATACTTAAAAATCTTAGATTACTGTGAAGCATGCTGTATTCTCCCTGGGGAAATAGACATTTTTTTACTTCACTCATACAGTACCCAGCATCTTAGAACCTGATCTTGGCTGACAACTGCTAAATGCTAGTGAAATGTAATTATTCAGATAATTCCTCTGTGTTTCTGTCTTCAGTTTTGGAGAACGTGGTGAAATTTGCAAGGTCAGGCCTGCTAAAATAATACAATAGTGTTGCCCCTGCAAGCTCAATTCTCCTTCATGGGCATGCATATTAAATACGTGGTCACTGTTGTGTTTCTTCTGAGTATCTCTTTAGTGTGCAGAATGAATAGTGCAGCCCTTAATGAACAGCTATTCAGTGTTTCACTTTCTCCTCTCTGTTCCCCATGCAGTCCTAGGCTGTGTTTGTTATGTGCTATTCAAACCAAATGGCGAGGACGGAATTGCTTTCTTAGACCTTTGTGGCGCTCATCACCAAAATATCTTTGCAAAATGTTCTTTGCAAACAAGAATCTTATTTCATGTCGTCGCTGCAAGGACTGGGACTGTGGTGTGGAGAGAAGAGATTCAAGACTGTATGCTAATTTGTGACCCTTAAGACCTTGTCCCCTTTGCTGTGCACTTGGCATTCTGTGGCAGCTCTTCCATGTGCTGGGGGGCCAGGCACTCGGAGCAAGTGAGCAGCGTCTGACCAGTCATCAGCTGTCCACGGCTTGGTGTAAATCACCTGACCAGGAGCACAACTGAGTACAGTGGCACAAGCCAGGAGGGTATTCAAATCTCAGAGCAAGCCATGGAGCTGGGTGGAATATAAGATCATCTCTTCCGTTCCCTGCGATTCTTTCCTCTTTCCTTGCCTATATGATTTGTATGTAGGCAGCAGAAGTGTCACTGTCCTTGCCTGAACTGTTTCTCTGCAAGGCTTTTGATCTCAGTCTCCTGTGATTTGAGTGACCTAATGAATTTCTCTTGTTGTAATACCAGTTCTTTGTTCTTTTTCATTCTCAGACAGTTTCCTTTTCTCCTTGCTTCTCACATCCATTGCTCTCATACCTCACTGAACTGTGTGCTTTCAAGTTGGCACCAGCCTAAATGAGAGAGCAATGTGATTACTGTGGAATTGCAGGATTTGAGACCATGTGCCACCCTTACCTGTTCTAACAGGAAAGAAGCAGGGCTGAAATGCCCTTAACAAGGAAGCTTTTCTTTTATCCTACCAGGATACAGTCCTAGTGGCTTATTTCCCTTGCTAATAGATAATAAACTGCTGTAACTATTAATACTCTTCTGACTAGCATTGCAGACCCTCTGTCTTCACCTCCCTGGATAGTGCCATTCAAAAGCCTTGTCCAGTGCAGTTTCTGGCTTATTATACACATTTCAACTGGAATATAACATTTTCCATGCTTAGGTTACTTTTTGGAGATAATAAGTCATGATGAATTTGGAGTCCATATGCTAAGTGTTTTGAAGTGTCCTATGGTAGGAGGGAGGGCTGGGCAGACTGGTCAGTAACTTGCCCTGTTGTGTGGAGTTGTCTGTTCCTTGGTATTCAGGTTGTCTGAATTGTTTGGCTGAATTTCAGCATGTCAAGGTTAATAGATCAAAATTTATCTGTCAAAGGGCTATGGAAGCTTATTCTATCAGTCTGTCTTGGTGGTGGATTTGCTTGCTATCATTGTGCTATTTTAATTCGCTTTATCTTCATTAACTTCTATAATTAGAATGAAAATTCACTTAATACCCACTATGCTATTTTTTTATACTGTACACCAGTGTTCATTTGGAACTGTCTAAAATCTAAAATGTTTTCTAGTGGATTTGAACTAGGGATCTACTTTTTACTTTAAAGTGGAATTTGTAGATTTTTAATCTTTTGACCAAACTACAAGGTATAAAAACTGTCCAAGGCTGGTAGGTACATATGAGAAAAATTGCTGCATGTCATTTTTTGTAATGGTGGAAGATTAAAAAATTCCTCTGTAATAAAGGAAATTTGTCCTTAATAAAGGATCTGTAATAAATTTGACTAGGAACCATAATAGTTTTGACTTCATCTTGTTAATTAATAAATCAATCCAGTGTTATGGAAATAGGATGACTTGCAGTTGAAGTGGTGTGGCTGGTGTGATTCACAATACAACCTTTTGAGCTTAGTGTGCTAAATGTTCATAAGCAGTGGACATTTGACAAAATCATAGAATGATTTGGGTTGGAAGGAACCTTAAAATCATCTAGTCCCAACCCCTCTGCCATGGGCAGGGACATCTCCCACTAGACCAGGTTGTGCAAGGCCCCATCCATCTGGTCTTGAGCACATCCAGTAATGGGGCATCCATGACTTCCCTGAGCAACCTGTTTCAGTGTCTCACTACCCTCAGAGAGAAGAACTTGGTTCTTACATCAGGTCTGCATCTACCCTCTTCCAGTTTGAAGCCATTACCCCTTGTCCTACCCCTACAAGCCCATATAAAATGCCCCTCCCCAGCTTTCTTTTCTTTAAAATAAAGGAATATTGTGCAGACCCTGGGATAATCTAAGCAAGTACAGTTGGCATTTTTACTTTTCTGTACTCAGAGGCTCTTCGGGGGCATGTGTGAGTCCTGTCACAACCCAGAACATTCAGTGCACTTGTAGGGACAGCACTGTCTAAATTTCTTGTTACTGGGAGGCCTGAAGAGAAGCTGTGTGTCAAGGGTGCACACAGGCACACTGACTGCATTTAAAATAATGTCACATGTCCCTGTACCTAATTCTTGGAAGGCTCTGGGGACAGAAAAGCGATAGTATCACGTCCAGGTAGAAGGGAAATTTCTGGCTCATCTCAGAATAACAGTTGTGCCTTGGAGACCCTTCAGGTTTTAAAAAAAAGTCCGTTTCCAGAGTATGTGGTGACCCTTTAAATATTACGATGGAAGGTTGGTGGCCTTGTATCCATTTTGTTCTGCAGCTGTAACATGGGCTGGCTTATCTCAAGTAAAAGCTTGAGGGAATCAGAAAACTTATTTTTTGAAGTTGAGTTAAGTTTTAAGATGCCATTGTAAGGCCTTTTTTTTTTTTTTTTTTTTTTTTGAGATAAGCTTTGATCAGGAAGGAAACCTTACCTGTCTGGCTTTAAAGAACTGGGCCTACATCATATGAGTCTCTTTTGGTGTGTTGGCATGAAGTCATTTCTTGGAACAATAGTTGCACTATGACGCTGGCTCGAAGTAGAGGATAGGCTCCCAGATGGGGACACAGGTAAGCAGAACAAAAGTTTTGGCTGGAACCCTGGGAAAATGCTTGAAACTAGTGTCTCTTGTGGAAAAGAGGAGAAATTTGAGATTTTAGCACAAGGTAGCTTTGTGCAGGTTTTTGTTGATGGCTAAGAGAATGCGTAAAGTTGTATGGCAGACATTTGATAACCAGGCATCAAGAAAAATACCTGTTCATGTTAAATCTTGTAGGTCCAGGTGGTTTCTGAAAAAACTGAGAGTATGCTCTCTTTCCCAAACTAGGTGACCTTGAAGTAGGTGGAGGAGTTGGCAGAATGAAGCTCCTGTTGAGACTTTTGTGACTGCCAGCGTGAGGAGCATCACCATCTTTATTTCAGGGGAAAATGAGTTTCAGCGTAACAATGTTATGACATATTCAGTTTAAATTCCTTTTACAAATGTTCATATGTATTTGTGAGTCAAAGCAGGATGACACAGAGACAAAGAAGTAGGAGTTTGATTGTCAGTCTTCAAGTGGCTTTTATTCTATCTAGCCATATGTACAACGTTGAATATATGTAGATACTGCACACTTGAGCTTTTCATCCATTCCTCTCAGATTCAGTTAAGGGATTGAGGTTAGAGGAAGGAAGCCAGTGACCAGCTTCACATAGCTGGAGACAGCTCATGACACCTCCTCTAGACTAGCCCTTAGCTCTAGCCAAAATACTCTGACCTCAGGGCTGGACTTTGCTATGAGGTGAGGCTATGTGAGCACAGCATTCTTTTCCATCATGCTTGGGTGGGATGCTGGGAAATAGTTTGTGGATTTTATTTTTTGGGAGTGTTTAACTCTCTATAGCACAGATTTACTCATCATTGCTGGACCTGGGAACATGCTTGGCTGTTGATGTGAGTGTCTGCCAGATTTCTGACCTAACTCTTGGCTTTCAGAAGATCCCCAGGCGCTGTTAGAATCATTGAATCATTAAGGTTGGTAAAGACATCTAAGATCAAATCCAATCATTGCCCAACACTACCATGCCCATAAACCATGTCGCCAATTGCCACATGTACATGTTTTTTGAACACCTCCAGGGATGGTGACTTATTTCCAGTGGGATCTAGCAATGGGCCTTTTGAAGTCAGAGGTCCGAAATGAGACAGAGTGGTGTTAGGCAGCTCTACTGCCCAGAAAATGTTCTGTAATAATGGTGATATTTGAGTGCCTTCAGTGAGGCACCTTGCCTGTCACATTGGTGACAGGACTGGTCTAACTATAGCACTGCAGCTCAGCGAGGAACACTCCAGAAGGGCAGAGCTGTATCAAATATCCACTGAAACCAGATAACTCTGACATGTCCAAGTGCTCCAGGAATTTCCTTTTCCTCCTAGATCTTGTTGCCCTCCCTCTTCTGTTTTGTCCAAGTGGGTTGCTGACCTCAAAAAAAGACTACTAACCAGGTGTAAGCTACTGTTCCTGCCCATGAGACTTGCAGTGTTTCCTCTCTCTTTTTAAGTGCTGTCCCCACTCTGCCAACAGAAGGGATGCCATGGAGATGGCCTGCTGTCGTAGGTATCTTTTTAGCCCAGCCAAGACCTGTTCTAGGGACAGACTGACCCATTCAAATGCTGAGCAGGCTCTGCAACAGCCTCTAGGCAGGGTTTTGTCAGGGAAGAGTGTCAACTGGGAATACAGTTAATCAAAATACACCCAAATGTGGGTTTAATGTCTGATTTCATTGCAGCTGCTACATGAGTAGATTGTTACCACTGCCCTAACTCCATCTGTCAAGGAGGGGATCTGGTGGACATGATTGACCAAGCCTCTAGCTTTCTCAGGAGCAATGGGCTCAAAGAAAGGTGTATTTTATTTATTTTTTTTTTTTTAAACATCATTATGTTTAAGTTAAGCCAGGGAAAAAGCAGCTTGTCCTTGCTGTTTTCAGAATACAAGGGGAAGGCTGTGCTGTGGTGCCTGGCTGGTTAAAAGCAAGGGGGCTGCTCCTAAACATGCTGTGAGGTGATGCTTCACCCCAGCCTCCCAGTGCCTGAGGTTAAGCTCAGACTGAAGCTGAGGTGCTCACCTCTGGTGCAGGGCTTCCCAGCCACTCCTGGGGCCAGAAGTGGGCTCTTGTGGTTTTTCTGTTTAGTTCAAAGATGAGACAAAGAGAACTGGACGGGCAAAAAAAACCCCCAAAATCTAGAACTGAATGGACTGCACGGTGATGACTGATATACAGAGATTTTTTTTTTTTTAAGGAAAACATAGTTTGTAAACTATAGCTTGTTCTTCACAAATATGTTTTTTTTCAGAGAAGCTAAATACAGCTCCATCCTTTTTTTTTTTTCTGTACAGCAGTCATTTAGAGTTGATATATGTTCAGGGAACCAAATTTTCAATGAAATGAGCTCCTGTAATGGACTGAAGTAGATGCTCTACAGGGTCAGAACACTTTGGAATTCTTGGCTTTGAGATTTTTTATTTTTATTATTTTCCTCATATTTTTTCCCTCCTTTCTAAAAGCAGTGTTTGCATGTGGCTCTTTCAAGTTGTATTTGCATGTGGTTTTTCTTTTCTATTTATTCTTTCCCTTCTTTCATTTCCCCCCTTTAAGGGGTAGTTACGAAACTCTTAGTGTTTCTGGGTGTTCTTATTTGCAGCTGGTGTGTGTAGTTCATTGTCATGACTGAATGGAAAAGAAGAGGGATAGATTGAGGCTCCTATAGACTGCGTTTAGACAGTCTGCCAGTTTAAACTTACTACAGGGGCAAAAATCTAGCTTTGCTTGTCATTGAATTATATGGCTAAAATATAAGTATATCAGATTTCTTTTGATTACCTGTTGCTTGCTGGCATGCATATATATATATATATATATGCTCATTAAACCACGTTGGCAGTCCTGGGGAGGGCAGCTGAGGTACTCCTGCCTTGTGCCAAGTCCAGCGACATGCTCTTGTTGTGACATTGCTTACAGCTGCTGGGCTGAACGGTCTCAATTATTTGTGGAATTAACTTGGAAGCAAAGGGTGTTGTTTGTCTTCTGCCAATGAGGTCTTCAAAATAGTTTAGGTCTGGAGTGTCTGGCTTTTTTTTCCCTTCTATCCTTAAACTTTTGCAACAAGTCCAGATGGCTTCTTCCTTTCGGACAGATTTAGGATCTGCCATCATGTTGCTTGTGGCATGCAGTAGAACAAGTGTCTGTACAATGATATATTTGATAATACTTTGTCTATGGAATGTCACACTTCGCCCTCGTTCCCCAATTTTCGTATCCCTTTTTCAACACACTCACTCCTATGGAGCTGCCTAGTGGTTTATAATTCTGCCAGCTCTTAAGAACCAAATCATCCACATGTTGTGCCAAAAGACTGAGATAACAAAATTTTTCTATTTGCAGAACATGATGCTAAAGCCTTCATTACAAAAAACAAACAAAACAAAGCAACAACAAAACAAACAAACACCCCCCAAAAAAAAACACACAAAACAAACAAACAAACAAACAAAAACAAACCAAAAAAACCCAACTCTTTCAAAAATTCAGATTTTTTTGTTTGAGCAAAGTGGCATTCTTACTTGATATTTGTTGAGTCTGTGATGTGAAAAACTACAATGGAACTGCTGTTACTTAAACCTTCCTGCTCTCTGCTGCCTTGCTTTCTTGTAGGATGTTGAAAGCTTTCATTGCTATGCAGTTTCTCCTTCTAGGGCTGGTGTTGTGATCCTTCTGCTTTCTAACTCTTGTTACTTAAGGGTGAAATGAAAGCTCTTGTTCACAGATTCACTGTCCCAAAGAATTCAGTTTAGTCTCTTTGTTTAGTGGTTGGGTTTTTTGAGGGGGTGGGGTTGGGGTGCGTTAGGGATTTTTTTGTTGTGTGGGTTTTTTTTCCCCTGGCTGTTCAGTATTTAGCAATGTGATGAAGAGTGTTTCTATCATATGGCTGTAGGAATCACAGGTATGAACTCTCTCACACAGGAGTTACCACTGATCACTTTTGAAATTAGTAGTAGAATGATTTCAAAAGTGCAGTTTTCCCACTCAACTTTACTTTTTATTATCAATAAAAGCATATTTCTAGCAACCAAATTATGTTGTATTTTGTCAAATCATAACGTTAATGCATTTACATTATTAATGAAAGGTGGATGGGCTTTGGAAGTGCCCTGTTGCTGCTGAATTTTCTGCTTTTTAAAGCTGAAGGATGCTGGATTTATCAAACAGATGCCACCTGACAGCCTTGCTCTTGGCGTTGGCTCCCGCCGCGCAGGTCAGCGTGGCGGCGTTCGCAGCAGTGAGGAGATGATCAGCTCACACGGGGCACCCGTAGGCAGGGCCAAGCCCCTGGCATTGCTGGTTGCTTCACATCAATCACAGCAACTTCTAGTCTGTATTATGGTGGCCAAAGACGTCGCAGTAAGCCAGCAGCAGGTAGAGGGTGGTTGCATTTGAAAAGCAGGTGTGTGCTAACTCAAAGGAAGGTTTGACTCAGAGCAAGGACAGCTCACTAGTCTCAGAGGGAAGGAGATCCTGGGAACTCAATAGAAAGTAACCGTTCTTCTTGAGGGACATCTGCTCTGTGAGCATGGAGAGAACACAAGGTTTGAGACTGGATGTTCTGTAAATTGTTCCTGTGAACCTTTCTGGATTTTTTTCTTCCAAATGCTTAGCCGCTCCTCATGTTTCAGCCTGGTCCTACCATGAAGGGTCTGTTGCACTGCGCTGTGCAAACCCTTACTGGGGAAAGAGCTGCCAAGCAACAAACAGATCTGTGTTTGGTCTCTGATTACAAATGAAAACAATTCTTTTAAGTGGAGTCGTGCTGAGGTTTGACTTTCCATAAGTCATATCTCATTGCTATTTTGCCAGCATTTCTGGTGAGATGCAACACAATGGTTTAAATCTCTGGAACAGAATTTGGAGGCCTCATGCACTTGGACACTTCACTTACTAGTGGCTGCTATGAAATGCCATCATCAAATTCATGCTAGTGTATTAGTTTTGCTCAGCTCTACAGGTCAGGAAGGGTCATTGTCAGGAAGGGTCCCTTTTGTCAGGTTTAGGGGGCAGGAAATTACACAGGACAGGAAAAATGGCACTGCTGATAAAGGCGTGATTCCAGCGTAGGTCGTGGTTGTCAAGCGTCGGGATTGGAAGGGTGGTTTTTGGTTTGTGTTAAGTGATGTTATGATCGAGGACCTGGGTAAGAATTTCCCATTTAGACTAGTCAAGGGAAAGGGCTTCTGTGCAGAGTTGATTTGAGTATTTGGTTTGAGAACTTTCTAAGCGGTAGGTTAAAACTGCCCACTTCTTTTTTTCTGTACCATAAAATCACCCTTATTTACACACTTTTAAAATATCTATAGTACAGTAAGTACATACAAATGTATAGATTCTTTGTTTCTGTTCCCTGTTTGTAATATTCATCAGTATTGTCAAACAATAAATGGAAATAAAGGTCAAAGAAATTATTTTTATTGAAAATAATAAAAAAGCATGGTAAAGAAAACATGGTTACGTGGGGAAAAAAGTAACAGCTGCTTATCAGTAAGATAACTTTTCTTAGATGATATCTCTGAAGATAAACTACAAAAGAGGTCAGTAGTAGAATTACTCAGTTTTCAGCATCTTCACAATTTTTTTCCAGTATTGTGTGTACTGTTTGAAATTATATCTGTGCATGATACTGCAAAATGTTTGGGAAAATACAAAAGAAAACGGTGACAAGTCACCTGATTCTAAGAATTTCATATATAGTGATGATTTGCGGTTGCTGTAGTTATGGGCCTGTAAGACTTACATGAGGCATGAAGATATCAGAAGGAGTGTTGTTCTGCCAAGAAAATTTTAATAATGACAGCTATTTCACAAGAGCAAATGACTGAGGAAATGTTTGTAAGAAGACTGTTTTGTGCCTGTAGAATTCTAGTAGCTTTGAAAATGTCTACTGTTCCTTACTTGGTTTCATTTATAACTTCCCTCACAAGTAGTTTATGGTGTTCATTAAAATTAATCTTGGGTTTGACCTGGCATAGAAGCTCTCCATGAAGCACTGTGTACAAGGAAAGATTTATCTGTCCTAAATACATGTTTAATATAAGAAACAACTAGCTAAAATGTGCATAGATATCTATAAATTTGGGATACTGGTTTTGTAGAATCATGTTATTTGTCTTTTACAACTTCTTTTTTCCCCAACAACTTTATTTAAAATGCCACTTTTATATAGTGTTTAAACCCTCCTTCAGACCTGTGTGTGTTACTTCAGAACTGGGGCTGAAAGTGCCAAGTGCACGTAGAGCCAGGAGAGCTCTCCGACCCACTACTCTCTACAAAATTGCATTGTGTAGAGACTGATAGTCCTCCCTTTATATGACTTATAAACAAATAAAACTGGCTGTGTCTTTCACTTAATCTACCAAAGTCTTTTGTAACAATTATATATAGAATGCTCTCCTCACTGAGGTTAGGACTGAAGTTAATCTTCAGCCTGCAGGTTGCTTGTGATCAAAATAGTTCTTTTGCAGTCTGGTGTTAAAGGTGACATCTGTAGGCACTGTTTTGGCCTTTTTTGATTTAACAGTTCCTTGAATCAGGATGACTTACTGCCTCTGGTGGAGCTTCATGGGGACCACAGTGTCCTGCCAGGTAGACTGGAGCTGGGAGCTACTGCCTTCATTGGGTCCTTGGGGTACCTACCACTTGAATTGGCAAATTCAGGATTCAGCAAACGGGTAATGCAAAGAGTACTTTGGAGCTTTTTCTAGGCCTTAACATTTCAAGGGACAGGGTTGGCCTCCCTCACTCCCCACACTTTATATTTGCTTAGTAGAGTCACAGCTGTATATAGAAAAACAAATAATCTTGCATATTGCAGGTCTACATCTAGTTAATCAAATTGAACGTAGCATCATGCTTGTCTTCACTGGAGACTTGGATAATAGACCTGAGCTTCCTTTGAGTTGTTTCTCAAGAAGCTGGTATGATTCCAGTCAGTAATTCCCACTAAAAACACCTACCTCTTGTATACTTCATATGAACTTAATGGTTTCAGTCCCTAACCCAAACTTTTACTGACACTTTAGTTGAAGTGTGAAACAATCTTGGCATGTAGTGACTCATTTTTGCAGCCCAGTCTTCCTTTTGGGAGGGAAAAATTCTCCCTCTCTTAAATTCTTTGTCTCTTTCACGCTTTGGTACAGGTTGTAAAGGCATTTCATGTGTCTACCGTGTAGGATTTCCTTGGTGTAGTGATGGAAAGCAGATGTGTGAGTACGCACACTCTCCCATACTCCACAAGGGCATATGGAGCTAATGATTTTTGACTGAGTCAGAGATGATGCAATAAATCTATATGGCAGGTTTGGGAGTATTGCCACTTGTAGATATATGCATATGGTATGTCCACTTTCCTTTCTGCTTTCTCCTTCTCCAATATTACTTGTATTTAAACAAAAAGCATATAAGAATGACCCTTGGAATGCTAGTATGAACATACTTGTTTAATTTTGTGGCTTCTAAAAAAGCACAGAGCAAGTCTGGATGTTTTTTTTTCCCCTCCAAAATGATGAAAGATGCTGGCTGATTTGCTTGCCATTAGCACTGTCTTTCCATAGCATTTCATTATGATACAGAATAAGACTGCTGTAAATTTGGGCGGGAGACATTGTTTTGTTTCTGACATGGAGGACTTCGGGAGATAAATGTGTGGAATTAATCTGAAAAAATGGAGTGATTAGAGTTCTGTATGAAAACAAACTAGCCTTCTAAGCAGTAAAGCTTAAAAATGATATAATCTTCTGTATCATTCTTCTGTCAGGTTCATCCTTCATGTAATGTTTTTTCTATGGACAAAATAATTGATGGCTGTGTCAATATAGCAAATTATGCTCTCCTATTGAACAAGGGGAAAGCCAAGCTTCTTTCTTTATTGTTGAGGTATTTGCTTTCTAACTTGCTTCTGTAGTTCTTCCTGAGCTCTTGAGTCCATGTCAGTCTTATACTTAAGGCTTCATTATAAATACGCACTCACATCTCCTGAGGAGCCTTTATCCTTTAAAGAGCAAGTAGGCTTTACCTTGCATTCCCATCCCAAGACCCTTACCATGTTTAACTAGCACAGTCTGTGTGCTAATCCTACACTGTGCGGTTCTACTCTTCTTCACTATTAGCACTGTCTCTGTGAAGCAGAGGAAGAAGACTGCAAGCCAAGAAAATACTGTTTGAAAACTGACTTGGGACTTTGTGGGTGATGATCATGATGAATAGTTTGGCTATTTGAACATCTTCTAAATGAATTAGTGATACCATGGAGGGTCTCCTTTCTGCCACCCACAAGTTGACAGGAGAAACACTGCAGTTATGTATCTGGCAATATTCATAGCAAAGTTGCTGTCGTTGCCAGTCAGCACTGACTGGGGGATGCCAAGGGAGAGATGTTTTGGTAAATGCATTTACTAATGCTGCTGCTGCTGTAGCAATCCATGAACATTGAGCTTTTGTTTTAACCCTTGAGCTTTAGAGAGTTTAGGACTTTGGCTTTGCTCAACTTTTAATTGTTTTGAGTACAGCTTGGTATGCAGTTCAGCTTGCACCTTAAGGGAGACAAAGTGCAATTAAAAGCCAACATAAGTTTTGCTTGAGTTTCTGTTGATCCTTACCAAAGTTGTCTCCTTAGACATTACAGAAGTCCTCTAACAGGCAAAGAACAGGTGAGGAATTTGAAGTGGGTGTTTGAGCCCACCTTAGATTCTGTACCTGTACCTTATAAGCTACAAAATTCTAGGAATTCCTTCTCTGTGAAGATAGCCCTGGTTTAGTACTGGAGTTTGATGCTACCTGGAAGTTCAAAATGGTTTGTACATAGGAGTGAATGATCTGTAGCTGTTGGAATATGAGTTAGAAAGTACTTTTACACTTACTGTGAGCAATTGGAGTTTTTTTTTTTTTTCCTTATGCACACCAAATCAAAGTCAAGTTCTGAATAAATGGTTTTTCAGAGTTTATTTTTTAAAATGGATATTTCAAACTAAGATTTTGTTGCTTACAGTTTGTTGGGCTTGAGTTGTGTTGCATAAAATACTGTTTTTCTAGTCTCTAATAAAACACAATTGGTGATATTTGGTGTAATAAACATATTTGAGAGGCTTTAGCAATAATATAAGCCTATATACATTACTCCTCAGTGCAGATTTGGCCTTGAGCTGACTGAGCAAAAGCCTGTTGAACGATTTAGCCACAAAGCCAATAATTTCATAATGTAAACTTCACTATCCAAAACTTTCACCTTTCCCACTTCCTAGATTGTGACTGTTGACATACGTTTCTAGTGACTTGTAGAGAAGATATTTGTGGCACAAGATTCAAACAGGTAGCTGAATATGTGGTTTCCAGTCTCCCAATACATCAGGAGGGCAATATGAAAAAATTAATATGCTTTTGGCAAAATTAACATGAGCAAATTAAGAAAGATTTAAAGAACTCCATCCAGATTTGCTCTCAGTGGTTAATGGCAGGAAAAAAAATAAAGTCTGGATTGTTGAAAGGTGGTCTAACAGCAAACTTTCTGTTAGAGAAGATAGAAGACAGATATGCTGGAAAATGCTACAGAAATTGCTATGACTGTAGGTGAGAACGTCTTTCTTTTTTTCTTAAGCCAAATTTTTTGACTGAGAAAATGGAGTAGGTCTGATGAATTCTGCTAATGTTAGTAAGCACAATGTCTGCTTCATATCTAGTGCTAACTGGTAAAGCTTACAAAGAACAAAAACTTCAGTAGGAATTACTCTCAGGGCTGTTACAGCCAGTGTGTGCCAATTATAGCACGTGTAATACTCTAATCATGTTTTGAACAAATGTCTTTCCTAGTGATAGATCAAGGTAGCCCTCTGCCCCCGAGAACCCTGCCCACACACTGCATGGTCTAGTTCTTGTTTTCTTACTGACCTGCAATACTAAAACAAAGACACTCTAAGTTTAATGCAGCAGGGCTAGTCAGTAGTGAAAACGGTGCAAAAGGTCTTGCTAAACTGTCTTACCCTTAAATTTCATTAATAGTGTTGGCTGCAGTGTGAGCAGCAAGTACTTGTCCATTACTGAAGCTTCGTTATTGATCCATGTGCGTTTTGTGGTGGATTTGAAGTTAGAGAAAGGAGAAAACCTGAATCCCATTGAATTATAGGAAGACTTGCATATGCATCCCTGGCTTGGAGCCTGCACCTGTGGTTTTGGAGCCTGTCTGGACATACAGATATGTCCAAGTTTTCTCCAGAACAGCTGTTCTTATAAGATTTAGAACAAGAAGAGGAAATCTCCCAAGAACTGGTGATTGTTGTGAAGCTCCTTGCCATTTTGGCAGAAAACTTGCTTTAAAAATTAAGGACAGATCTTAAAGTGCTGAAGCACGTAAGTAACTTTACACACCCGAGTAGTTCTGGTGCACTCGGAGGACTTCCATCTCTGTGGAAAACTGCTGCTGCACTTGAGTGCTTGCAGATACAGGCTTGAGTAGTATTTTGTTGATGAGCCTCGTCTCGTGTTCCCTGAAACTTGAATCCACAGATGGAAGACATGTAGGCAGGAGTTCTGAAGTCATGGGAAAGGCAGAGGCTGAAATACAAGTAATGTAAAACTAGATTGTGAGTGCATTTATGCATATAGAAATGAAGCCATCAGTAGGGCTCAGGTCTTTAAATGGGGGAGAGAAGAATGAAAGTGATGTTAGGTGCCTCAAGTTATATGAGGCATCAAGAAAAGGAAGGAATTTTCTTAGGTGCCTGTAAGTCAATGAACCTGGACCCCTGAAGTTGAGCTCCTGGTGGAAAAACTTTAAAAGCTAGGTGATAGAGTTGGTTGGTAAGAATCGCCTTCCTTGCCAAGTGTCAAAGCAGTCTGTGTAGTCAACGCAGAGGATGCAACTCCCAGGGATGCCAAACCCCAAATTCAGTCATTGTTTTAAATGGCTGTACTACAAAGTAACCGGTGGTTTGACTTGAAGACCTTGAAGGTCTCTTCCAATCAAAATGATTCTATGATTCCATTATCATTCTCAAATAAGTGTAAGGAGTAAAAGTTTTTGGTGTGAGCTGAAATGCAGGGGGAAGGGCAGTTAGGATGATTTATCTATGGAGGTGCTGGGAAAGGGGCTTTCTTCTATTTCTTTCGAGATTAGAAAAGCTAGCTTTCTTCTTTGTGATGTATGCATAACTGTATGCAGGGAGAGCTGTCCATACTTGTCAGGGTAAATACAGTTCCAAAAGAAAAGCAAAACAAGTCAACAATGTGCTGAAGGCATATGATGCATACTCTTTGTTCAGGAGATATAGTGCATATGATCAAGTTGTAATTCAGCTACTAGTTACTCTGATGCTTGAGATCATCTGTTCTATGAAAAAACTCGTAAGGGGATATTCTGTGATAATTTTTGCTAGTGCTGAGATGCTAGAATAGACCAGCTTGGGGCAATTTCTCTCTCTCTGTCTTTAACAAAAGGCAAAAGGTCCTCTTTCCTCCTCACACAATGTATCAGCACATTTCCAAAACAGTGTACTAATGAATGCACTAATTTAACAGCATGCAGTCTGTAGTGCTGGATTTGGGAAGTTTTCTATGCACAGATGGAAATTTTTTTCCCCCTCTACAGTGAACAGATGAAGTGAGAGACAAGACAGGCTTCTTGGATTTCCCAAGGGTTTGCATTGGTAGCCCTTTTGTAGGGATAGATTGTGCTTTCCTGTTTCAGTAAAACCTCCACGTTTCAGTTCAGAGTAGTCTATGGTCACATCTGTGACTTGATTTCAGAGTTCATTTTGTGGCTTCCTATTGCAGGCTTGTGTTAAAAACCCCCAACACTTCTTAAAATTTGAAATAGTTGCAGCGTAAAGCCATCTTGTGGAGTTGCTTTGAAATAAGACAGCTTAACCACTCGGAGCTGGGAGATAGTCAGTGCCTTCGTGCAGCTCCTTGAAGTCATTGCAGGACTGCTTTAGTCCAAGATATTTAACTTTCCAAGCCAGTGAAATTTACAGCAAGTGTTACAGGTTATTGCTTTGTTTGGCTGCTGCAGTCACATCTGAGTTACTAAATTTTGTAGAGGTGTCAGCAGAGAATCTCATGGGATGAGGACACTAGATTGATGGATTGAGTGGGATTGCTGAACTAATTTTAATAGGGTGGGGGCTAGCCTAGTTAGAGGTTAGTCAAGAGCCTCTTTCAGAGACAAGCGCTGTGTTAAAGAGAGAAACTTTTACATTAGCACACAGGAACTAGTGGGAATCAGTTTATATAATTGCTGCAGTTACTTTGCAGATGTGGTTCACTGGGATTTTACAAACTTCTTTCCAAAATGAATCTAGCTGCTTTGGCTTTTAAAGAATTTTTTCTTTTGTCTGTGAAAACATGTGGTAGCAAGTTATATTAAAAAAATAAAATAAAAAATCCAACAAAAAAAACCTTTACTGCATATTGCCTTTGGTAGTAAATGGTTACCAACTGTATAAACAATGAAAAACTTATATGGAAAGTCTCGGTTTGCCTGTGTCTTGGTGTCTGAGCTTTGAGTTAGCATGAACTGAGACCGTAATATGGGTATAAGGAAGTCTTGGTCAAATTGCAACCTTTAATTTTGTAAAGGTCACAACAATACCTGATGAAAAGCCATTTTCTCTGAAACTTTTCAGTGCTTTTTGCATTGTGATAGGACAAAATTTTGTCCACACTCGAGTCTTGTGTTTTGGTCTCTGATGTTTTTTGAAAGGCACGGTTTATTAGTCCTAAGTTTTAAGGTTGACATAGCAAGTGTGCTGTGTACTTATTTTTAATTCAGTAGGACATCACATTTTGGAGGCACTGGGGATCTTGGAAGTTTGTTAAAACTCTTCTCTTGAGTGGTGGTGTTTGTTTTTTTTTAATATGCGATGCACACTTGCTAATTCTTGGGTATATTTTACCTGCAGTGAAGTGGAAGAAAACCAAGCACCAGCCATCTTCTCATCTGGATACAGCTTGAGTTGCTGGGCCAGTGAGACTGATTATAGTGTTAGATCTGCTGAGTGGAGCAGAACCAATACATGCTCTCTGGAGTTGTGGCCCAAATGAGTTACTGTTGTGAGGGGAGAGCTCATCAAGAGAAACTATCACTAGCATGTCAAAACCTTTCCTGGAAAAGCTCTACAAAGAGGTTAGTTTTTTGGGATCCATCAGGTTGCATGCATGTTGTTGGGAAAGATTCATGCCTTGACTATAGTGAGAGCACAAAGGACACGCGTTGAATGACCTGATTGACAGCAGGCTTTTTTGGGGGGGTTTTGAGTCGCCACACGTTTTCACAGGCCAAAAATAAGGAACTGTGTTTCACTGTAAAGCGGGTATTTTAGTCTTGTCACATTAAACCCATATTAATGTGTTCTCTTTTGACTTCCAATTGATTTGAGCTTAGATTATTTGAAGCTGGGAAGACATTGGCATAGCTTGTTTCTGCCATTTTATAGAAGCCTTTGTGGCTACAAGACAGAAGTGTTGTTGGTGTTGCTACCTAACCGTCAAAATATTTTTAACAATGTTTTCTGTAGATATTGTACATAATTTAATGAGTAGAGCTCAAATGGTTCTAAGGTGCTGTATTCAATGACTTACTGTATGTGATCTTTGATCTTTTATTTTTGTCCCTTAAACTGATAGCTTGGTGACTGGGTTATTAATAACCTTGTTTTCTTTTGAGACTGATTTAGTCATGTTATTTCTGACGGGTATTATATGAATTTCTTAACTATTACTTTAATTTTCTTGGAGTCTTAATGAACACAGATGAAACCTCTCGTGCCATGTGCACATTTTGGTAATGTAACAAACTCAAGACTTTTCCTTTTTGGTTGGTTTTAACTAAATGAAAATAAACAGACAGCTGGCTATGTAATGACATCAGAAAGACTGTATAAGCCAGGAAAATGTTACAGTTATAGCTAAATTGAAAAGATGTTCTCAGAAAATTCTATTCTTGTGGAAGAAGCAATCCTTCCACCTCAGAAACAGCAACATTGCTGTTTCTTTTCTTTCTTTTTTTTTTTAATCTCAAGTCCTAGTAGGCTTAAACAACAGCAGAAAGAGTTTTCAGTATTGTGCAGCTTAAGTAGCACTGGTTCCCTTTCTCTGGGTTGTGAATACTTCCTTTGGTCCAAAGGTACAACTGGATTAATACTACAGGATGAATCCAGATGAAGTTGAAAACATAATTTCTAAGATGAAATATCATTAAATATGTTATTTATCTGGCTATTAGTGATAACAGCTGTTGATTATATGTCGAAAAAAAATCCTCCTTGTGTTTGCACAAGGGGAAGCTTTATTCATGAGTAACTTTCTTTTTGGTAGCCTTTCTACTCTTTTTGCTCCCTTTGCATCAATTCCTTTGTACCATTTTCTGTGGGAGTTTTATGACTGCATGTGTATTACTATTATGACTATATGTCCTTGTTAATGGGTCTGGAAAGTTTCACAAACTATTTTCTAATGCTGTATGCTAGAGGTAGTTGTGTGTGAGATAAGGATGAAGAGCTGTCGTTAGGGAAAAGTAAGCCCATGTCTTTTCATCCCTTCTAGTGCAGAGATGCTATGGAGGAAAAATGTTTTTGAGAGGTGTTACATACCTTCTGAACAGAATCGTGTCCTCATGAATACAGATGGACCTTCATAGATACACAGAGTTTTATCTCTTGCCATCTATGACCAGCTAGTCCCATGTGCAGTATGGGAAGTGGGGAGTATGAGCTGCAAACTTACTTTGTCCTTAAGGAAAGTTATTTGTTTCACAGAAGAAAGGCCAAGGACATGTAGAACTGCTGTCATGTGTTGAGGGGCATGTAAGTTGTCTGTATGAAAAACGTTGCCAGCTCTGCACAATAATTATGGTGAAGCAGGGCTCTCCTGGAATCTAGTTGAATTATTTGGCTTCTCACTGATGAGGAGCTTTTCAGTCCTTCGTTCTGTTATTTCAATGTTGGTTTTTTCCTGTCATATTCCTTTTCCTGAGCTTCACCCAAACTGTAGTGACTCCATCGGCCTGATACAGCTCTTGCAATGCTGTAGTATGCATTGTGTGGATAGAGAACAGGGACAATGGTGTTATTCCCGCAACAATTTTGCAAATGCACATCAGATGACTAAAGTTCCTTATTTATTTTTAAGCCTCTTTGGCAAGGATTTACAGGTTTTAGCACTAACAACTATTTTGCTAGGTGTCAGTAAAGATTACGCATTCTTGAAATTCTCAGTGTTTTTCACTGCTATCTGTGCAGTCTGCTTTGGACTTCCAGTTGGACCTTAGTATAGGTTGACTTTTAGCAGCAGGAAGGTAGCTTGGGAAATAGTGCCACACTGCATATTGCTAAAGACTATTCCTTTGCAAAGCTGCTCTAGAAGTCCTCTTGGAGAGGTGCATATGTGTGCCGAGTCTACTTCTTCAAGATGCAAGCTTCAGTGGTTTCATACTAAGTATGGTATGAAGTTTCATTCCTCACCATTGACACTTATACAGCTCTCTTGCTTGGATAATAAGCTCTAAGTAAGGCTAGATATGCCAGCATTTACCTGGGAAAGGTATTGATTGACAACTAATACTAGCAAATGTCTCTCTTTGATTGAGTGGTCTGTATTGTAGACTAGCAGAATAGCAGACATGAGGCCACTTTGGAAAAGGATGTAGCATTCATGTCTACAGACAGTCTGTTCCTAGTTAAGAATAAGATGGCTTTGCAGGGAGCAGATACATAAGAAGATGGAAGGTGTGGACCACAATGGTCAAAACAAAAGCACATATACAGCTATCTAAAATACTGCAGCCTTCTGCAGGCTCTTTGAACCATGACCGTGTGACCCATGGCAGTATGAGTGTCTGAGCAGAGGAGATGGCCTACAAGGCTATTTCAAAATTCAGCTACTTTAAAACCCTGAGGAAGGAATTTCTGATAAAAATCTTCTCACAGAAGATAACATCCATTTTTTACCCTTCTTTGACCTGTGTTTGACCTTAAAAAAAAAAAAAAAAAGTGCTGGAACAGTAGTCTAGACTTAGTGCAGTTTATTAGCAGTCTTATTTTTCAGAGGCTTTCTTTTGTCAAAATCCAAACATTCATTCAGCTTTCTCATCAGGCAATCAAATTTTAATACTGAAGCAGAACATAAATACACCAGACTTCTTTCATTCAGGCACCCAAACAACTGTACACTGGCTCTGTTATTTGAGTATTGGACATCTGGGCTCTGTTTCCCTTTGTGACGGCCAGATCCTTCTGAAAATTCCATGTATGCTGGAGATCAAGATCCTCAAAATGATAAACAAAGACTACGTTGTCAAATTTCATGACTGTCTCTTTCATTTCTTCCTTTTCCGTTTTCTTAAGAATACGGAAAAACTAGACTGACATCAGCGCGTGTTCCTAATGCACTTAAATTAAGCTCTTCGGCCTCCAAAGAATTCAGATGATTACTAAAGGTATGTTGGATGTCTGTGGACGTCACGCCTGAGTTTTGCCTGGGAAATGCCCTGTATTGGATCCTCTGTATTCCAACCAACCGTTTCTCTGATGCATCGTGAGAGAAGAGTGAAGCCAGAGCACTGATATTTTGGCTGTGCTTTTTGACTGTTATCTCACTGAATCTTAGGTAAAACAAACGTCATCAAACCGTTTCTCTAATGATAAACCGTGCATTGCCTGGAAGCTGCAGCTGATACCCCTGGGACTTCTTTCTGTGCCTTTTGACACAGGTGCTGGACAAGCTGACTAGCAGACCAGTTCCATCAAGTCAGATCTGCTACTTGTGAATGAGGAAGTATGGATTTGGGGCTGATGACAGCAGCAACTGTGAAATGGTGACATTTAAAATTGTCAGTGAAGAGACAGCTGATAATAGAATCACATTCTTGGGCTTCAGGAGAGCAGACTTCAGCTTACTCAGGGAACTGGTAGGAGAGATCCTATAGGATACTAAAGGAGAGGGACACGGGGGGGCTGGCTGATCTTCAAGGATACTAGCCTCGACACCGTTCCTCAGTCTTCTCTGCTCTGATGTGCAGGAAGTCAGGCAGATGTCAGTGAATGGGGAACACAAAGAGGTTGTATGGATGGTGAAAAGAAGAAGGAGCAGACTCTATAGGAGGAATACAGAAACTCTACTTAGGCATGCAGAGGGCGAATTGGGAAGGCAAAAATTCAGCTGCAGTTGAGGTGTGTGGGAGTTGTAGGTAGTGCTGAAACTGTCTTTCACAGTATATTGGCAGTGAAAAGAAGATGAAGGATAACGTGGACCTTAAGCTGAATTGAGCAGAGGATGTAGTGATCAAAGACATGGAAAACACTGAGGTGTTCATTGTGTTCTTTGTGTCAGATAAGGTCTTTTTTCAGGCTTGGACTCACAGTTTCCCATGCCTAGTGACAGTGTTTGAGGGAGTGAAATACCATCTGTGACAGGAGAAGATCAAGCAGGGGACTTGTTAAATAAAACTGTATGTGCACAAGCCTAGAGAATGTGATGGGTTCCATCCAGGGCCCTGAAGGAAATGGCTGATGTCTCTGCAGTGCTGCTGTCTGCCATTGAAATGTTATGGCAATTGGGAGAGTTCCACCATGGCTGGAACTGGGCAAACATCTGGCTCATCTTCACAAAGGCCCAATAGGAGCCTGAGGGGCTCAGCCTTTCCGTAGTCTACAGTAAGATTATGGCAGAAATCAATTCTCCTGGAAGCTGTTTGCAGGGGTATGAAGAACAAGGAGGTGATTTGGAATGATACCTGAATTTTCTAAGGGCAAATTATGGCTGACCAACTTGATTGCATTTTGTGGTGACATAACTGGCTCAGTGATTTGAGAGGAGTGCAGTGCGTATCCTTTACCTTGACTTTTGACATTGTCTCCCATAGTGCTCTTCAAGACAAATTGAAAAGCAATTGACTGAGGTCTGCCAGATGATTGGAAAAGAGGCTGGACACAAGGACCCATGTAATCATGCAGTTCAGCAGTAAATGACCACCAGCTAGTCTTATGTTCCTTTGGAGATCCAAACTATGACTGAGGCTGGTCCTTCCATTCTTTGTATTTTCTATAGGCATCTGCAGATGAAAATGCTGGCTACATAGCTTTTTGTCGGGAAGCTTGTAGATTTTCAGGCTGACTCATCTTTATATTCCTAGCCACATGCAAATACACTCATGCTGTTTCTTCTGAGATCCCACGCATGTTCTTCTGTTACTCCTGTTGGCAATCATCCAGCTGCTTCTACATGAGCCAAACTAGTGCTCTGGGTTTTGCTTTCTACTCCATTTATGTCCTCCAGGTGTCCACAGCCCTTTGCTTGGAAGCATCCCTACGTTGCATGTTAGGTCTTATGGAGTGACAGGACCTAGTGTGTTTTGCTGAGCTCAGTTTGGTTTTGTTTTTTTTTGGTGTGTTTTTCTAATGCACGGTTAGATGTGCATAATGCATCCAATAAATTGTGCCGTGCTATACAGAAGGCCAAATGGAATTGCATCCTGACTTGCTTAGGTCATTGGCTTTATGCTATGAGCATCATTATCATTAGTTGGGCTTGTGTAGCTTCACAGCTACTTTGCACATCTCAGATCTCTCAGGGACACTTGTTATGTGAGGCAGAAAAAGACAATAAGAAAGGCCATATAGAGCACAACATGCTTTCTCTGGCTTCTGTCTACAGGCAGCCTTTGGGAGGAATTGAGAGGGAACTGGCTGAAGAAGTCAAGTGCCCAGAATTGTCAGTTAAGTATTTAATAGAACCCCAGAAAAAGGAAATGGGGAGAGAATGCTTTCCTTGTAAGGAGGGTTATTGCTTCCTTGTGGGGAGAAAACAAACAAACAAAACATCCCCCAAAAACATGGCAGGGGAGCTATAACGGCCACTAATAGTTTTAATTACAAATCAAAAGGAATCTTTTTTGGTGCAAATCTCCATTTATCCAGCTGCTGCACGTGTTGGACAATCAGTAGGGCATAAGTGTGAACTAGTGAGAGATGAAAGATTTTTCTTAGCAGTCTTCAAACACCAGAGCAGGCCAGTTGGTCTGCCAACTCCAGCATCTGTGAGATGAGGCGAAAGATGTAAGCTGGCTTGTGGAGCTTTGCAACAGAGACTTGGATTGTCCAACCACATTAGCTTTTTTTGTTCAGTAGCTTTTGATGTATCTAATATCTTAAGGAAAAAATTTTTCTTGGAGACTGTGATAGCCCACTGTCTTTGTCTCCTGTGAATAAGGACCAAAGCATTTAAAAGTAGAGGGAATATGGTACCTACTGTAATCTGATTCTATAAAGCATAAAAGTGTCTTTATATATTAAGTGATCCACAAATTGGTTTGTTACAAAATGGGACATAAAGTGCATTGAAGGTATGTACTTCCTCAGCTGTTTTTTTTTACTGCTGCTTGCCCGAAGCACACCTTCGCTTCTTGCAGCTAGTAAAGCTTTGAGGTTTACTGTTTGTACACACCATTTTGGGTCCTTTTACCTGAAGACTAAAATCAACTCTAGAGCTCCCTGGAAGAGGATTCTTTTGAACAACATGTTCTGTAAAATGTAGATAGCCAAGATCTGGGAATCTAGACTGTGTTTTCACATCCTCTTCCAAATAATGCTTTTGTCCTTCATGAAGCAAAACAAATGTAGAATTGATGACTTCTCTGGTAGCTCATATATACTTGTTATAAACACCTAAACTATCAGTTTAGGCAAGGGCTGTCTGATCAGCATTTCAGAGCAACCCTTGGAAATGAGTGCTTATTTCTGAATGTTTTTCTTTGGGTTAGGGACACTTTCATATTGAAATAGTTTGGATGGATGGCTGTTTAGGAGCTGTTCTCAAAGGCAGCACACAGAATTAATATTTTTCCTAATTCAGCTTGCAGTTTTTAGGGCTTATTGAATTTCTTGCAGTTATTAGGGCTTATTGAATATTTTAGATTTCTGTGCACATTCTAACATGGATCAAACAAGATTTAGCAGTATTCACTTGTGGCTGTTCTAATACAATTTCATAGCTGTTGGATTCCTCAGATGCATTGATGTTTATATTCAATATTTGTACATGAATTGCATTACACTAGTAAAAAAAGTAGAGTGAATTTGAAGGTAAGTACTCCGAAGCTGGTGTTAGTATTTAGGATGTCTCTAGTCTTATTTCTAAGATGAAGCATAGATTGTGATCTTTCCTTAAATTATTATAGGCTCTCTTTGTTCCTTTCAATGTATAAGAAGCACAGAGCTAGGACAGCTGTTCATTATTGATCTTTATTTGGTGTGTGGCAACACTCTAGGATGACTGCACAATATCTAAATACAGTATTGAAGACAGCTTTGTTAATTCATCAGTTTGGATTTTCATCCTTGTCTTTGTAATTACATTTCAGTGCTCCTGTGCAGTTACGTGAGTTCACAGGTAGGAGAAGAAAAATAACTACTTACCTGTCCTATTGGTCCTGTTCTTAGTTTGTCTAACCTGTTAGGCCTTCCTCTGCAATGAGTTGACTATGCTTCACAACCTAACTTGAGCACAACTGTATCTTCACTTATGGAGAACCTGATCCCGGCAACAAGTGTGTTTCAGCCTTGAAATACCAATTAAAAACAGGATATTGCAGTTCAGAATTTGCACATTTGCAGCAGGAAGATGAGAAAGATGTTTTTAAAAGCTGAATTCAGCTGAAATAAGTGTACAGAAGAGCATTGTACATCCTCATGGGTCTATAGTAGTTGTGAAAGGAAACTTGGTATATATGCATGTGGCCCAAATCTTGGCTACAGTGAGCACTAGAACAGTTTTGGAAGAAGAAACCTTAGTATGCAGGATTACAGAACACAGCACTGTGTGGAAACCCTTGCTATGACAGTTAACTGGTGCATATAATTCCATAAAACCATGAGATGGTCAGCCTTCATCTTAAAAGTAATAAGGAAGCGATGCACCCATGAAAGCCTGTCTGAATAGCCCTTGAGTCTTTCCATGGCTAAAAACAGTGTAATTTTCAACATATATGAGTCACAACTGCATCTAGACCTGCTTATTTCTGTGCCAGTGTTGTCTTTTGACTTAAAAAAACCTCCCCAGGTTCCAAATGCATCTCATTCTTTAACATTATCGTATACCTCAGCAGTCTTGGCAACATGAAGTTGAATGAATTAACAGTGAAAATAATTTCTCTGGATGAGGTGGTAATTTGAAAGCTAGTCCTGCCATAGGAATCTTTTGATAAAGAG
>NW_008589559.1:40319-57082 GCF_000691845.1 Merops nubicus
AAAAGTACAAAACAGAACTCCTGAGTGCATGTATAGGTTATTACCATGCAGTGTATTCCATGTAGGAAGAGGTGGTGTCTTAGCCCCAGGCTCACTGGAGCATCATTAACACAGATTGTAATGGAAAACTAGAAATAGGCCATCTCTGAAATATAATTGAAAATAGGCTGCTGTTAAAGGCTTCATATATTTGTAAAAAAATTATTACATACCATTCCTATTCAGAATATAATTTTCTCTTCTTGTGAAACTGTATTTCAAGGGAGTTTGCTTTTCAGTTTATTTTGGTTTTGTATAACAACATCACAACCTTATAGCTTCCTGACTCTTCAGAGAGCAAGACTTTTTTCAGCATTCAGGGAGCTAGCTTTTGAGCTGCTGAGGTTATCCTTGCCCTTATGTTTACTTGTAAACAGTGTAAATTTGTTTGTTTGTTTGTTTTTTAAAAAAAGGTATTTATTGCCTTACAACTGTGCTTTTGTCTATTAAGAGCATGATGCTCATGTGCGTATCAGGAAACAGAGAAATTTATTCCCTTTTGCCTTCCTAGTGGGCAGGCTGCTTCATTAGGTGATGAGCTAATTTGCTATTAAGACTGGATGAGAAAGAACTGTCTGAAGGTTTATCCAGGGGAGCTGTGTGAAGACTTCCTTCTTTTAAGGGGTTAATGATCTGGAATTTCACACATAATGCAAAATGGTTATGCTGTATGCATTCTTTGCAAATTTTTTCACTGATCACAAAAGACTTTTGTTTGGTGTGCCAGAATGGTCTGTAGACTAAACATACCCTGTTCTTTTAATTGGGTGGAAAATAACTCTGCTAATTGGAGAAAACCGAATAAAGTTGTCAGTGCTATGTGCCAAATGACAAATCTTTTACAAGAAATATACCTTGTCCTGTATATGCATCAACAGGCTTCTAGTATAAACGTGTAATATAAAACAAAGCTGACTACTTGGTCAGAATCAGTTTTATCATTTTAGAGACGTACAAATTTTAGATGGCCTTCTTACCTGAGTTAGTTACCTTATTTTGTAAGCTAAGGCAGGTGTACAAAATTGACTTTGCCTGAAAAGGATGTGACTGAGCACTTGATGAGAATGGTGGTGGTTTTTTAGTATTCCTCTGGCAGAACAGCCTCGAATGCAGAAGAGAAGAGCAACGTGTTTCCCTCCATCCCCAATCTGTGTGGTGAAGGGAAGAGTTGGATGACCTTTTAGTAATGACTGAGTACTTGGTGTGGAGGATCACAGACTTTTAAGATCAAGACCCTAGCTTTTCCCATGTTGACAAGAGCAGCTTGTATTCACTAGTAACTTACTATTAAGGATGATTAATTCCACTAGAGGAGGCTCAGAAGGTGGAAAACATCACCCGTAGCATATCTTTAGTCCTTTTATACTGCTGGTGATGATTCCTAGGTAAACATTTCAACATCCTGGTTAAATCTCCTAATCTTTTCACTGTTCCTCTGTAGTGTGAAAAGCAGGTTGATAGTGCGAGAGTGCATTCTGCAATGTTGCCTTATAAATAAAACACTTTGGAGAAGATGGGGTGTACCTAGCCAGGGTGTGACCCTGCAGGATGATTTGACCTTCAGAAATCTTTTATACTGTCCCTCAAGTAGAAGAACAAAAGAATGCTGGTGACGTACAAACAATGCAAAATTGTTTGCAAAATGTGCAGTTTGCTAACCTGATCATTTGAGTGCAAAGAACTTCTTTTGGGCTTGGTGTTGTAAATTATCCTGTGGCTTCCATAGTCTGCAGCTGAATGCTTGGTGCGTCTCTTAAGGAGTGCTGTCCGTTTGATCAGCCAGCCACCTTTATGAATTTGGGGGAGATAGTGTTAAATGGATGCAACTGGGCTAAATGCTGGTTGCCCTTCTGGCAATATTTGTGGTATGATAACTAAATGAAGTTATATAGGTGAGAAAAATAAAATTAGTATTTTGAAATGCACATTTTAAGATAGGGAGGATGGGACTGGGGATGCTGGAATGGGTATAAATGGCCGTCTTTAAGATGGTGGAATTAGTTATCTCTTCAGGATGAACAAAATAATGAAACTTTGAATGTAAGCAATAAAAATGTAGATATTTGTCTTTGTGGCTGGGTTTTGTCTGATACAGAATAAACAAAATGCATTGGTAGACTTTTTCTGAGAGTAAGTAGAAGGGAAAAGTGCATAGGCTTGTTTGGGTTTTTTATGCTCTTTTGGACTGAGGTTGTTGTGTGAAAAACATGGATCTCTGATGCATTTGACTGTTAATTAGATATGCTTTCATTCTCATTTGTACTGCATGGAACATTTCCTGGTAGGTATATTACCATTCTTGCCTTTGGGACAATAGTGAGTCATCCAAATATACAGGGTAAACACTTAATGTTCACCTCATCTGTTGGTGACAAGCCCAACAGGCCAGGAGTGGGGCATTACAAAGTTAGCATAAGCCATGTGGCCTTAGATCAGTGATGCCAATATTGATTTTATGTCACCAAAAGGCAATTCAAGGGTGTGCTAATCATCTGGATATTTAAAAAAAAATGTGTGTGTGTATGTTTGTTAGCCTACTAAGTTTTCATAGCATAGTGTGGCATGTATTTTTGTTTTTTTTTTGCTTGGGGTTTTTTCAAACCTGTGAGTCCTGTGTTACGTAAGTGGACTGCCATAGATGGTATAACAGAATGCATCATCTATTAATTCCTAGAGTTTCAAGGCTCAAGGAATTTATTTTTCCTTAATGATGTAGTTGAAATGGACAGGTTTTGATCTTGCAGCCTTAGCATTTCACTGGTAGCTGTTTGCATGTAATGTTTGTTTTAGCTTGCTGCTAGCTTTTCATTCACACCTACAGCAGACTAAATTCTCCACTGCACAGTAGCCCCTCCTTATAAAAGAAGCCCAGTTAATTCAGAATGAGATTTTCAAAAGGAATAGAAGCCAGTTCTTAACGGAGTCAATAATAAATCTGTATCTAATATTTCAGAAGGAGGCTGTTTATTGACTTCCATGTCATTGGACGTGCAGGGAATTATAGCCTTAATGGTCTCTGCTTGCTATGCATCCTGCCTGTGATCTCCTTCAAAGATAGTGTAAAAAACTATTTCAAGCCTGCATCAGTATAACCTCTTATGAGGGTTTTTTAGATTGGTAAAACAAGGCATCAATATGTCAAAGCTACCTCCCTGAGAGTACTGGAGCTTAGAGCAGAATTACAGAAAAATTTGCATAACTAAAATTAATAATTTAAATAAGAGTGCTTTCCTTTGGATTTACTAAGGGAAGAATAGCCACTGCTGCAGAATGGTTTTCTTGGTAATGTCAAAATATTTGGGTTTTATTGAATTTGATTTAAACGAAACTTAAAATATTTTGAATTTGAAATATTTGATTCAACTTTGAGACAGAAGATTTGACCTCTAAGGGCCTATTCTGAACAGCAGGTTTTTTTTCCAGCAGAGCCTCTAAATGAAGCAAGTGGCCACCTGGGAATAATGCAAGATAAAGCAATACTGACATTATAGTGAAGGTGGAAATGCTTATGTTTATGGTCTTACTAACTCCCTGGGAGGGCATTTACTTCAAAAGGTAATGTGCAGACTGCCATTACATCTCTTGGTTCCAGCTTACTGCCTTTGGAGTGGCAGGTTAACTGAATATTCGATGTATTCAGATGCTCTAGGATAAGTAAGATGCTGAAGTCAACCTACTGGAGCGTGTCCAGAGAAGGGCCATCAGAATGATCCGAGGGCTGGAGCAGCTCTGCTGTGAGGACAGACTGAGAGAGTTGGGGCTGTTCAGTCTGGAGAAGAGAAGGCTCCGAGGTGACCTTACTGTGGCCTTCCAGTATCTTAGGGGGGCCTACAAGAAAGCTGGGGAGGGACTTTTTAGGATATCGAGTAATGACAGGACTAGGGGGAATGGGGCAAAGCTGGAAGTGGGCAGATTCAGGCTGGAAATTCTTCCCCATGAGAGTGGTGAGACCCTGGAATGGGTTGCCCAGGGAGGTGGTTGAGGCCCCATCCCTGGGGGTCTTTAAGGCCAGGCTGGATGAGGCTCTAGACAGCCTGATCTAGTGGGAGGTGTCCCTGCTCATGGCAGAGGGGTTGGAACTGGGTGATCCTTGTGGTCCCTTCCAGGCCTGACAGATTCTGATCTGTTTTAGCAGAGGGCTTTGAAGCCCTAATGGCTCAATGGTTGGACTTGATGATCTTAAAGCTCCCTTCCAACCTAAAGGATTCTATGATTCTAAATATCTACTGAGTTGCGTTCTGTATAGCTTTGTGAGGGTCTGAAAAGTGCTGTAAGGAGAGAAGGGAGAGGAAGAAAAATGAGGAAACAAGAATCTGGTCCTTGGTGTCTCTTTGATTTGAGAAGTGGAGACGAGCTTATCTCCAGAGAAAGTAACTGAGATGGCAAGTGCAAATTGGTGCATGAAGTGTGTTTTGTGTTATTTACATGCCTTTTTTTAGCTGCATGACTAGTGGGAGCCTCAGGGGAACTAAGGGCAATTTCTTTTGAATTGTAGTGATTTTTTTTAGAACAAAATGATTGTTGTATTTTGTAGAGGAGAAGAAATTTTATCTCTCAACTGTGGAGAAAGCTGTCTGTTTGTTTCCATTGTTGTAGGAAACTTACAGATAAATACTGAATCTTCAGAAGGTACTTATTTTTAGTGAATGGCACATTTGAGGAGGTTTAGCATCTGTTCTTACAGAACTGTTAGTCTAAGATTCTTGCATTCCTTTCTCAGTTTCATATTTAATCTAGCAGTTGTGAAAAGGTTTGGGTTTGTTGTTTTGGTTTCTTTTATTTTATTGTAAAGAGTGACTCCATCTTTAATATGTAGGTGCTTATACCTGCAAACTGGGTGGCCTGATCTGCGCAGAGTAACTGTATTATGTGAGAGACTGGTCCAGAAAAATAATTAGATTTTTTAAAAGCTGGTGAAAGGTGAATTGTTTTATTGAAAAAATACACTGATTAAATGTCTAACCTCAAAGATAACATTAAAAATAAGTCCCCATGCAAAGAGAGATTGAAAATCCTGGCCAAGTGGTTGGCTTTGTATAATGTAATTGATATACTGAGAGTTTTGTCTAAGCCAAGCATCTCATGGCAAAGCTGCAAGCTGGACCCAGATACCTGCCTCATAACTCCAGAAGAACTTGTTTTGGCAGTAATGTTTGTCCTTCCCCTGCTGAGCTTCAGATTTCTCTAGGACTCACTGATGACCCTCACAGTCAGCCTGGGTGTGGCTGTGAAGTTCTTTTCCAGCATCTGGCAGGGGTGTTGGGAAGGGGAGCATCAGCAGGCACTGATGGTGGGAGGGGATGTGACAGGAGCCCCAGGAGGTCTCCAGGCAGGGCTCAGGGCAGTGCTGGGCTGGGTCAGCAGTGGTGACAGCAGCTGGGATGCAGGTGCAGGCATCTGGTTTGGGCTTAGAGTGTAACAGGGAGTTCCCTGTTTCCTGACTTTGGATTAGATGGCTGCTTTTATCTCATGCCTTGGTCATATGAGTGACTAGGGTGTGGGTGGGGAGATAACCTCTCCAAAGCATGCATAGATTTGGTGTGACTCTATGTAGTTCAGAAGTTGAACAACTGGATGCTTCTAACCTTTCAGTTTCAGAAAAGAGTACATTTTTGCCATCTGTCCCAATGGCAAAAAGAACGAATTTGGAGCCCAGTGGGAAATGCAGAAAACGTTGAAAATGTTTTAATTGCAGGAAGCACTGTTTTAATCTGAATTTCATAGATGTGTTTAACAAGCCTGACCTTTGGCCGGATTTTGTTTCTGGGCTTTCTCCTGAAGAAGAGTTAGATACTTAAAACCTATTAGCTCCTTTTCAAAAATAAACAGAATCTTGAGATGAAGCTTTGGCATCTGTTCATTGAATCAAATGAATATTAAAAAATTCCTAGCTAAACCACAAATAGTTACATGTGAAATGCTAAAAAGAAAAGCAACTGGAATGTTTCCAAACACATTTTTAAAACTTAGGTTTGCTTTTATTTTGCAGTTTCCTTCAAAAGTCTTCAGTACAGGTTACTTTTTTTTTTGTTTTTCAGTACAGTTACATTTACTCAATGTTAAAAACTGATTAAATTCCTCAGATATTTTTTATTTGCTACTTGTTTTTTAAAGAGTTTATGAATACAAAAGCAGCACTGAATGTTTGTGATACTGTTATTTAACGTAGTTTAGATGTGGCAGCCACTGATACTGATGAGACTGAGGTTCCTGGTTTGAGTCAGCTGTCTGCCACCGTGCGTCAGGACCTGTTTAGTCGCACACACCTCACAGACGTGGGCACAAGCTGCAAGCAGTTTGTTAGCAGTGTAACCTCATGGTTTCACTCACATGTACAGATACTTTGCAGACCAAAGCCTTGGTAGGGGCCAAGGAACCATCGCCCTTTTGCTTTCCACTTCCTCTCCTTTCTCACACCCTCAGCCTTTACGCTGTGAGGCTCTGCCAATATTTCTCAGCTCCCTCCTACTCTCTGGGGTTGCAGTAGGCCTAAGAGCTGGCAGGTTTATTGCTGATGTTTCTTTTCCTGAGCTAATTACAAACAGCCTCATTAGTACCTTGTTCTGCAACTATGTCAAATTGTTATTTTTTTTTCTTCAGAAAGGTAGTGTTGCAGAGTCTTCTTTTAGGCACTGATCTCCCAGCATTAAGATGACTTTGAGCAGAGATTCAGGTTGTGCTGTACCCCTGAGTATTTGGAAATAGTTCTGACTTCTAAAGTATGGGAAAAAAAAATTTTTAGTGGTATTTGTTTATGCTAATACTGCAGTCAGCACACGCCTTGTTTTGTTTACTAAATATCTTCTAAGGACAGCAGATTTTGTTTGTTTTGATTGTGAGACATGTTGTTGGTCCCTGGGAGGGTGCTCTGCAAATTTACAAACTGATAAAACCTGTAAAATGTGTTAGCTGGAGAGATCATCTTGTTTTTTAAACTGTTGGTTGTATTTAGCAATTGAATGAATGCAAATCACCAATACGAAGATCTAAAAGCCTTTAGGTAGACAGATATAAAAATAATAGATTGTAGGTAGAGTAAAACTTATTTTTGTGCATAAGGCCATTGAGAAGTTGTGATAAGATCTAGGAATGACTTGGGAAAAAAACATCTGTTTATAATAAAATGTATATAATCTGGAAAATCTTTGTTTGATCCCCCCCAGTCTGGTCATTCCTCTATTAATACAAGGGGAAGGAACAAAGGGGTTTATTTATTTTAGGGCACTTGAAAAAAGCAGCAAATCTCAGCCTTCTTGCCCTGCTTGGGAGTTGCTAGCTGCAGGCAGTAGCACCTTCTTCAGCTCTGCTACAGAAATGGTCTGCAGATAGCTGAAGTGGTCAAGACACAGTTAGTTCCCTGTTGAGAACTGAACGGCTTAGTTTTCACTGATCTTAATACAAGTTGGGATGGTTGTTATTACCTTGGGATCAAATACCATCTGCCTAACTGAAAATGAATGAGAAACTGGAGTGGGAGCTCAAGGGATATTTAACTAGACATTAGTTTCCTCTCTGGAGTGGAAATACTTTTTTCTATTCTTAGCACAGAAAACTGGGTAAACTGGTGGAAGTATGCTACTGTGACTATAATAGTAAGGTGATAAAAAATGGGAAGACTGGTGGCAATAACAAGCCAGAGGAGTTTAAAGAAGGTCACAGCAATGTCAGTGAACATAAAGGGATCATGAAGTAGCTTCAGGAATAAACTGAAATAAACTTTGCATTTTCACTTTTAGTTTTATCTTCTTCATGCAGTATTGTGACAGCTCATCTAAATGCATCAGCTTGGATCTCTGTTATTTCTGCTTCTTGGGTTTTTCCTGATTATCCTCATGTGGTTTATTTTGTAAGAATAAATCACAAGAGTTGTGGATGCTGTGTGATCATGTGGGTCACTGACTTTCCCTGGAAAAGACCTCGTCTTTCATCTCAGTGAGCACTGCTGCTCAGCTTGCTCAGCATTGTAAGGTTTATCCAAGAAACAAATGGCAGACTTGGTCACCTAGATTTAGTGGCCTGCTTCTACTTAAGAGGTCTTCAAAAGACATCACTGTCTGTTGGTGATGTAGCAAGGGATGTCGTATTTGTTATTTAATTTGCCTGTTCAATGTTACTTTTTACTGTTTGGCTTTAGACGGGGGCATTCCATACTCACTATCTGAAGCAAAAAAGGATGCCACTAAAATGTGAAAATATGAGCTCATTTAATCTGAATCTTGTCTCTACAGAATTCTGTTTCACATTCTCTAACAAGTGGATCAAATCCATCCTGTCGTATGGAGTTAAGCTGGAGAGGATTGGGCAGAAAATGACACTGCTTGATCATGGAGAGGATGTGGTTTTGTGGAACAGCCCAAGAGTCAGTTCAGACCTAGGTGGAGGGGTGCTAAACTGTATTCCAAACCCAGCTTCGATTGTCTAAATGTTCATTTTGGGTTTGCTGTCTGGTTTAAATTGTAAACCCTGCTACGTAAAAACAAAATTTAAAGCAGCATATCTGGTTTTAACCCAGTAACCAAAGACCATGAAGTAACTTCACTTTTGTTAGTCTTGGAGAAAATTCTAGTGCTTGCTGGCTTGTGGCTTGGATGTGAAACACATAAAAATAGTATTATTTTTTCTGATGTTGAATCTGTTCTTTTCATATTAATGGACATCTAGTTTTGTTCCATTATATAATGATTATTCAGGCAGTTAGAATCTACAGTTACCTCTTGAGACATAGTTTATTTAACTTGATAATTTTGTACTAATGCAAATGCCTTTACATTACACGGTGTCAGCTCATCAAAACTGAAATACCTAGAATGAGTGTTGTGAGGCCTCTTCTTGTGTTCGTAGAGTTTGGACGAGTATGGATTTTGTTTCTTGGAGGCAGCAGCTGTGCTTTTCTGAAGGAGTTAACCTGCATCAAAAGGACCTATATGTAGCTCCTAATGGATAAAGTACTTTCTGCGTGGAACTTCATTTTGCTCCTTGTGTCTTCTCTTATTTTTACCCCAAGTGAACTTTGAGAAAGCAGAGAAAATTCATGCACAGACCTCATCTGAAAGTGATATGCACAAAATTCATGGGATGCAATGCTATGCAGTCAAGGCACCAAGCACTGCTTGCCCTTCCTTGCCTCCACCATCCACCATGTCTTTGAGGCAGAAGGAAGATTAACTTTCTCTCTTTTAACAGCTTTTTACTAAATACCTCTGTTCCCACATAAGTGTTTGTCCTAATAAATATTTGTACATGCTAATGGTGTGTGACTGAGGAAAGATATCTCTCTTGCTGATGGGGAGAAAAATCACTGTTTTGAAAGGCAGAGAGTGATGAGTATAAGCAAGTATCAATTCTAGCTAATTGGGTGAAAATTTCTAGCAGTTTTTTAAAATGTGGAGTCAGAGTGCAGAGTATGCAAAACACTATAAAAGTGCTGGGCTTGAAATTATTTGGCCAACCTTTTCAGTGTATGGTAAAAACAGATGGTTGAAAAGTGTACTGATATTCCTGCTTTGGCTAAAACAAGCTAGATCATACTGAGATACGTGGTGCCTCTTATGGTATACAGAGACTGCAATGGTAGGATTGATACCAGAAGAAAAATTAGTTTTAAAACAGATTAACTGGCATAGTCAAATTAGGTGGTAGTTGCCAATATAGGAGCAGATCAGACTTGGCAAAATAACATGGGTTTTCCAGTGGCCTCTCCAATTCTATAGAAGAAACCTTTTCATAGTTGACTGAGCAATCTGCCCCTAGTTACGGAATGAAAAATTAGAAAGCATATTCAAAAATTGAATTTACTATTAAGATGAAACTAAAAATTTCAGTGAGGTGTCAACTGATGCTTTTTTGATGCAAATTAAACCTGTGTTGGTTGCTTTTTATATTTAGTTTTCTTTTCCTCCTTCCACTGGAAGTCTTAAAATATTGCCCTTAATTCCAGATGACAGGTTGTTATCAACCAGCTGTTCTGGTAGCTTGCCACAGGTGACCGCTTCTTCCAGCCTGATCTGGGCAATATTTAGCACAAGAGGTTTAGAATTTGCAGTTATTTGTCAGCTGATTTCAAGAGACACTTTTAATTTCAGCCAGGGAGAAAGAAGCTTTGGGTCTTTCATGAGCTTTCCCTTTTAAAACATCACAGGGGTTATCATCTTAGGTTTTAATATGGCTTTGGTACACTTGGGGTCAGTCAGGATTGAAAAACTATATAAGCATGTGAACTCAGCAGCAAAGCTCCTGCTGTCATGCAGATACCTTTTGACATTAAAAAAGAAGGGGAGGAGAGAAATATGATTTCCTGTGAGTGAATGCCTTCTCAAAAGGATGTTGTGTGGTGTTGTCCAAAAAAAGTTTGATTATACAGAGAATATCTGTATTTAAATACGTTGTAGGCTTTTTTTTTGTCTGTTGTGGTGTGTGTGTGGGTTGTGTTGGTTTTTGTTTTCTCTTTTCTACATGTCTATAATTTTGCTTGCAGATTAGGCAGGTATGCCTGTTCTGACAGTTCTAGCTAATTTTCCTATTTGTAAGACAGTAGTGCCACGGTTGCAAGTACAGTACTACTGATGAGTGCCACATAACAGTGTCAGTTCTGTATGCTTTTTAATAGGAACAGATAAAGTTGTTGATGATATTTATTTGCCCTTAATGTTTGAATAATATGTGAAATTTGAAAACAACTTATTTAGGGAAGTGACTTGAAGTCTTATTTCCCTTTTTATATGTTCATATGATTAATTAATGACTAGTTTCAAGATCTCTGGAATTTTCTTTATTTCAGATTTGAAGAAGGTTGCTCAGTATACATCAGTGTCAGGAGGTATATGTAAACCGGTGTGCTCATAAAGAACTTGAATCATGTTTTCCTTTCATTTTGACAGCTGAAAGTTGCGAACTAGTCAACTAGTTCCAAAAAGTGCTTTGCAATCCAACACTGATAATATTTAAATATGGTTTTAAATATTAAAAGCAGTGCTTTATGTTTAATGTAGCACTTGAGTTGCCCTGTTGGCTTGAGTGAGGTACCCTGGATTGGTACTGTGAGGGAAGCATGAAAATGTTCATGAGACAAGTCTGATTCTGCTGGGGAAGTGGCCAACTCAGAAGATTTCTTGGAACTGTAGAAACGTAGCAAATGTTTTGAAACTTGCAGTTCTTATTGTTTAACTTGGAAATGTTAAACATGTTTTTAATAGGTTCTTTTTCCACTATTAAAGCATTACGGTGAAATAATTACATTCCTTTCAATCCTTTTTAGACCTTACATGGTTTCCACTAACACTAAAAATAATAGTAACAGCAATTAAAATAGTTGTTGGGTTTTCTTCTCTCTTCAGAAATTTATTTACTATGAGACCAAATAGAGAAATCTTGTTGCAGGCAAATTTCTTTTATTCCTCTGTCTGCATTTGAACCAGATGCTTAATCTAATTGTTCCTAGCTTTTGTTTCAACCAGCAATAAAGGGGAAAGAGACTGAGTGCTGGTGCAGTTCATGATTTGGTAATGAGGAGCTGCTCCTTCTGTGCCATGGTCAGGTCTGTCACGGCTTCAGAGCTGCTGCTTCTGGAGCTGTCGCTGGTGGCGTGCTGCATAATGGATGAGCCTGAACTGATGGAGATAGCAGGTGCTCCAGCAGTAGACAAGAGCAGTGTTTGTTATTGTTGTAAGCATCATCAATCCTCCTCCCTTTCTCCCTCTGTTCTCAATGTCCTCCAGACAAAGGCTCCCTGTATTCGGAGCAGCAGGGGAGAAGACAGCAACAACTTACCCTGTGTATCATTGCCATTTTCTGTCTCAGGGGCAACCTTGTAAATAGGTCTTGATTTGATGCTCTGCATCTGTAAGTGGCGTGTTTATCATTGCGAGGGACAACAATACTGATTTATGGATTCCATTTACCAGAAGACTCTGTTGATACCTGTGTGTAACTGCCCTATTCCAGCCAAACTGGATGAAGGAAAAATGGCTTTAATACTCGTTGTGCACTACAAGATGACTAGCTCCTATGGGAGCAATCTGCTGAAAGAGAAGTCTAAACACTCTTACCTGGGGAAAAATGTGAGGTGGGTTTTTAAAATTTTTTTTTTTTTTTGGAGGTTGGGAGGAAGAGGGAAGTAAGTGCAGAATGTGGAAAAGAGAATAGGAGGTTCTTTTTCCTAGTTTTCTTTAAGCTGGTGAGTGCTTTTGGAAGTGCCTTTTCCAAGAGTAGGTTGTGATTTGAAATCTCAGAAGTACTTTCTTTTCTATTTAAAGAGTCCAGTCTACTACCATGTCATGCACTTGCTCTAGAACATCAGCTGGTTCTAGCTATTCTTAAGTGTTTCTCTTGTCCAGGCTGTTAATAGCAGCCACTGTTTCCTTCTGCAGAGCTATTGCTTTTCCTTTGGGATTTGGGACACAGGAGGCATGGAGCAGAGGGGAGAACAGAAAAACAATTTACTCCAGTAGAGGCTTGCTTGCTTGTAACATCACTGTAATGGGGCGAGAAATAGCTGTTCTGTTTCACCATACTGTACCCTTTTCTGCTTTTGTCTCTTCTTTTATGGCAACATTCTCTTTGTGGATGTGTTACCCTCTCCAGTATTCATGCCAAGATGAGAGGAGAGAAGAAAGGGGAATTTCCATTGCCTTGAGATGGGTTAAGTGAATCGATGTTGCTGAGAACCAGTCATTGCTGTGAGTTGCAGAGTTATTACCGTTTCTGTTGGTATCTGAAGGCCTGGAGTATCTGGCAGCAGAGATGGCATTTGCAGAGTGAGCCCTCTTGTTGCTTGTCGTGTTTCTTGCTCCTTGGTCAGGCTTGTCATGGCTTCAGAGCTGGTGATTCTGGAGTCATCGCTGTTGGAGTGCAGGATAATGCTGCAGGTACCTTGTCTCCTGGACCCCTTCTACAGACATTGTAGGTTGTGTCCATTCCTTATCTTTGGTCCTGGCTTCTGAATGAACCTCAGACCCACATTGCAGCCTTGTTTCCAGTCTGGTTTCTGGTCCCATCTCCTTTTGCTCCTGAGTGGACCTCCTGGACAGACTGCAGACCTGGTTCATTGCTTTGCCATGTCTGATAATGAGGTGGACCTTGTTACCAATACCTGGCTTTACCTGCCAGTTCATGGCCTGTGCTACTGTCCCATCGGGGCCTGTGCTGGGGCCGCTTTCATCTCCTGGCTGTCCTGCCCTTTGGGAGCAGATGGCCCTTGCTGCTCCCTGACACCACTATGAATATAGCTCCACCCTCGCTTGGTGGCCAAAGAGTGTTTGGAAACTGGATTTTCTGGGGGGAAAAAAAAAAAAAAAGCTGTGAATGCTTTTCTGTAACTCTGTCCCTGTAGAGCCAGGAACAAAATAGACCTACTTCCAAAGAGTTATTAATGAAGGCCTCGGAAGTGTATGCCTGAATTAAGGTTAGCCTTCTTTCTGCACGAAGGTGGTCATTTTCTTCATTCTGTCATTTTTGAAATGCGCAGTTTTTCCTGTTTAGGAGCTGGTAGTTCTGTGGTTTGACTGCAAGTGACTGAAGCTGTGGCAGGCAGTTCTGTTCCTGCTGGAGTACATGCCAAGTGATGATCCAAAGTTCAGAGTGAACATCCAAGGGGTCCGATATTGCTCTCTCAGAAGTGTTGGATTTTCTTCCCCTTTCTGTTTTATTTGAAAGGAGAAAAGTTTTCCTGAGTTACATTGACAGGTATCTATATGAACTGACTTACTCCTCATAGACAGTCTCTTGCTGTGCTTGCTCTGGGCTTCTAGGCTTGTTGTCTAGAGAACTAAGTCTTCAAATGCCTAGCTGAGCTATACTTTCAGATATATATATATATTTAAATTGTACAGACTGTAAATGAGACACTTTACATATGGACTTGTCTTGATATGACTTGATGACATTAAATGTAAAAGCTTCAAGGTAGACTGGTGCCTAGCGATGCTCATCATTGGCATTTCAGAGGCTCCACTGAGAACTGAAGACATTGTGTCATCTTTAAATGGCTGGTTAATTCAGTAATACTTCGCTCAAGTGAACACCTAATTTCTTCAAAAACGCAAGCTGGTGTCTGTCAGCAAATGTTTTTCATTCAGTAATAGTGCTGAGCTTTGGTAGTTTCTCTATGGACAGTGGTTAATGACAAGTTGAAGTGCTTCTGATGTTTGGCCTCTCTGACTTAGAGCTTCTGTGTTTGTATTCTTGTCTCTGTCCTGTTTTAAATATGTGCAGTTTTAAATTTGTCAAGATGCACGTCCCTGGCAAAAAAAGCAAGGCGCTGGTGTCAGAAATTTGCTCCTCCAAGAAAAGTAGCACAGTGGTCTTGTAAAATGCAAGCACAGCGATAATGTTAAATGGGTTGGAGCAGTGTGAAGTGAGGATTAACAAGTCTAGATACTGCAGTGATCCCATCATCTCCTACAGAGCTGTTGATCTCTTCATTGCTTTGCGGGTGAGACAAGACGTTGGTCTCAGTGACAGTCTGCTGCCTGTATTTGCTCTGCCTCTCCAGCTGTAATTAGTTGACAGAGCTTTAAACACTTCTGTTTCAGGACAGTTTAAACTTTCTAAAGCTGGCTGAGAGAAAATAGAGGGTTTATTAGCAGATGCTTTGGTTTCAACATGTAGATGATGCAATGTAGCGTATATTTGGAGGTGCAGTTTTTCAAGACCATGGGATACTGCAACTACAAAAAGGAGTTCAAGGATAAAACAATGTCTGCTCTAATTCTTTGCTCTTTCAGAGATGGCCAGAAATAAAATTTCCTGTTTTGCTTGATAGTTGCTAGTGTAATGAACCTGAGGCAAAGGAAAAAGTTTCTCCTGGCGTTTGCTAAAATGTATCTTTGTCTTGGTGATAAAATGTTAGGCTGATGTGTTGGTCTGACAGCTACTCTGAGTTCAGTAGGCAGGGCTTGAGTTATCTCCCTCCTTCAGCAGTGATTCCAGCTTCGAGAAGGATCACATTAGGGAAATCATAAGGGGTAAATGAAAGTTACTGCTTTTGAGAGTAGTTTTCTGTATATGCTTTTTTTTTTTTCTGTAACCAACTAAAGAGGGACAATAGAAGCAGTGCAGGTACTTGTCTGTCTGTGGAAAGCCCTAGGGAATTGCACTAAAGAGGTTGAAAAATACATAATAACTTTTTAGCAGCCTTTAATTTCTCAGTGAGCAGACTGCTTGTTTGCCCTGGTTGAGTAAGAAAATAAGACCTTGGGAAAAGTTGTTCATGATAGCTAGTAATTACTGCTCATCTGCTTGTCTTTCCTTCAAAGGCACTGGAACTGCCATGGAGTACTGGTTCACCCCAAAGTGGGGTTGATTGTACAGTAGTAAAAGGGTTAGCCAAACATGGAGCTTTTTCCAGACAACGTAGAGGAGTGAGGCCAGGCCCTCCAGAGGGCCAGGACTACCTCAATCAAGGGCCTTGGATTGAAGAACTGTACTCTTCTTCTCTTGCATGCTGGTTCTCTGTTGAACTTGCTGGCTCCATGTCACACATATCTAATCCTGGTCTCTGACCATCTGCATGGGGCCTTGCGTTTACAGAAAAAAAATAAATATGGCAAGATGTAGCTCCATCAAATACGAGTTATTTTCTTGAAGTAATGTTTTATTTCTCCTTCTCCCCAGTGAAGATCAGTCAAGATGACTGATACATCTATGACAGGAGTCTACAACTCCTTTAATTCACATTAAAACCATCAAAGAGATGATGGATCCCACAGTACAGGGAATAAGTTTTTCTCATAGAAGCTTGGGAAAGTTTTTTTGGGTTTGGTCTTTTTTGATTGTTTTTTGTTTTAATAGAAACAAATAAATAATAATTTAAATAAATGTGTTTTAATAAATTTTATTGCTTTAATTAAAAGCAATAAAAAGAACACTAAATTGAACCAGTGATTAAACCCAGGTATCTTAGGGTGTTCATGTCTATCATCTGGTATCTAATTTTAATCCCACTTGAAGTACAGATAAGAATCTAGTTACCCATAGAACAACGATGCAGTACCAGTTTTATGACTGTCAAATACAAATCTGATGTAACAGATGACCTGCTGCTAGGTGAAGCTTTTGGGGCTCATGCTGCAGCCAAGAGAAATCTGACAGAAGTTGCTTTTAAGTTCTCTCTCACTGCTCTTTGCTCTCCTTTACCACAAAAATGTTCAACCTTGAATGGAAGTTTTTCTGCCCCACCCCACCCCAAAGGGAAGGCTGCAACATTTGGCAATGCACTTGGGAATGTATACAAACAGCATTAGAGAGGGGAGATGAAAAAGGAGGCTGAGTTTACTCTATCATGAAATTTTAACACTCTTTAGCAGCTTGCCAGCCAAGCAGGATTATACTACCAGATGTCCTGGCAGAAACATGCGTGGCTCTGCAAGATCATAAATCCAAACAACATATGGTAACCCTACATGTATAATACTACTGTTAGCAATGCAGAATTGGAGTGTGGAAAGCTCTGGTGAGGGTCAGGATTAGTAAGGCCAAAACCTTCCCAGACTTAGCTTTAAAGCCTTATGTAGGTAATAGCTGCTGATGGCACTGGTATGTTAATGGGGAAAGGAGGAGTATAGTGTTGTCTGTGCTTTATCAGCAGCAATAAGCCTCATTTGCCTGCAGTTGTCTTCTCCCATCATGTCTTGGCCTTTCAGCAGGCAGAATTGTAGTGCAGCTGCTCAAAAGCTGATCTCTCTGTTGGTAAGTAAAAAAATAATGAGTGAGAGTTGTCAAAGACCTGC